>NW_006922295.1:107645-119316 GCF_000298275.1 Orycteropus afer afer | reverse complement strand
TAACATATATAAAACCTTGAATAAATCCCTCTTGGTTATGGTGTACAATACCATTGATGTATTTCTAGATTTTGTTTAAGAACTATTTTTCTATATTCATGTAATTTTCTTTCTTTATGGTGTCTTAGTTGGCTTTGGTATCAGGGTAACACAGGCCTCATATAACGAGTTAGGAAGTGTTCCCTCATCTTCTATTATTTGTAAGAATTTATATGGAACTGAAGTTAATTTGTTAAAAGTTTAGTAGAATTCACCAGTGAAGCCATCTGCTCCTTGGTTTCTCTGGGTTCTGATTATTGATTTAATTTCTTCACTGGTTTTAGGTTTGTTCATATTTTCAATTTCTTCTTGAGTCAGTTCCAGTAGGTCTGGGGTAGAGCTGTTTATACAGAATAAGTTCTGAGTCATGTCAAATGAAAAGAAGTACAGAGAGTTAAGCTTTTCAGGAATATGAAAGACAGGTTGTTGTGTTAATTCTCTGGAGGTAAGAGTTTTAGGAAACTTCAAGTAAAATTTGTACACCTCCATTGACTTCTAGACTTCTGGTTTTCATAAATACCATAATTAAACCCTGTTGGTGCAAAGGCTAAAACAAAATTGGGGAAGGCAAGGAATGGGAAAAGAGTAAATTAAAATGCCACAAAGTTTACTATTCTTACTAAGGTTCATATGGTTTTCTTCAATAAGCATTACACAGAGTTTTGCAAGCTCTTTGCTAATTTCCAAAGTTATGAAAAAAGCAGATTTTTATGATTTTTTCCAGGGTTCTCATTGCTTTTATGCATAAGTGTATATTTGGATGTTTTATCATTAGAGAATGCTTCCCCATGTTAATTATAAGAAATATAAGATGATGTGAGTAGCAAAAAAACCTTAATCTTCAACTTTAGTAGTATATCCTGGCAACTTTTATACTTAATATATGTTTAGAAAGATGTTGTAAATGCTACCCAACAGTTATGAAATATCAGCTATTCTAGTGTTAGCTCTAAGTTAAAAGAAGAGAATACTTCTCATTTGAGAACATATCAAGACACATTGTAACTCCATTTAACTTTCAACTACATTATTTTGCTGATAATTTCTACTAAACTTTAAATACATTAGGATACTCAATGACATCACTAGGGTTGGTGTCACTCAGTGTGGTAACTTGTGATGTCGCCCTCCTGCCATGGTCCTCCTTCCATAAAAGATTGTACAGAACACTTAATAATGATATTATATATATATATATATATATATATATATATATATATATATATATATATATATATATATATATATATATGTATGTTTATATATGTATATATATATATATATGTATAGTGGTTTGAGTGAAAGTTTATAAAGTAGATTAGTTTTCCATTCCACAAATTATACATATTTGTATTGTCACATTGGTTGTAATTCTCTCAGTGTAACAGAACTCTTATCCCTTCCTCTTTGCATTCCTTGTTTCCATTCATCCTTTTCTCCTGACGCTTCCTTCCTTCTGAACTTTGTTTTTGGGCAAAGGTTACCCTTTTGGTCCCGTATGTTTGATTTTTCTGTGGAGTATGTTCCCCATGAGTGTTACTGTTCACTTAATAGACTTGTCTGTTGTTTGGCTGCAAGATCATTCCTGAAGATGGGTTTAGTTCTAGGTTAGAAAGTGTGTGAGGGTCACAGTCTCAAGGGATCCACCAGTCTCTATCAGAGTAGTAAGTCCGGTATTTTTTTATGGTTCTGAATTTTGTCTTAACTTTTCTTCCATTTGTCCAGGACTTTCTGTGATACCATTCAGAGCAGTTAGTAGTGGTGGCCTGCCACCATCTGGTTCTTCTGGTCTCATGGTAGTGGAGGCTGTGGTATTCATGGTCCATTAGTCTTTAAACAAATTAGTTCATTGAATCTTTGATTTTCTTCACTCTTCTTTCCTCTGGACAGGGGGAGCAGGGGGGAACTACTAGTTGAATCTTACATGGCTGCTGCTTGCTAGTTTTTAAGATTGCTGGTGTTACTGACCAGAGAAGAGTGTACAACATTATCTTTGTGAACTTTATTATGCCAATTGAACTAGCTATCCCTTGAAACTGTTATCCTTAGCCTTAAGCCCAATGACTCATTCACAGAAGATATTTTATTTTGGCTTAGAAGTTTTCAAAACTCTGCTCTTGTTTGTTCTAGTATATAGCCACTGCCATTGATTCAATCGCATCTCATAGTGACCCTATAGGACAGAATAGAATGTAGAATGTGGAAATGTTCCATAGGGTCTCCAAGTTTGTAAATCTTTAAGGAAGCAAATTGCCTTACTTTTTTCCCATGGAGCAACTGATGGGTTTGGAACGTCAGCATTTTGGTTAGCATCCAAATCTGTTAACCACTATGTCATCAGATCTCCTTATATATCTGCTATATACATGGGTATATTTCCCACAGAGAAAGCACTGGTAGCATAGTGGCTAATGCACTTGACTGCTAACCAGAAGGCTGGCGGTTCAAATCCACCAGCCATTCCTCAGAAGGAAGTTGGGGCAATCTACTTATGTAGTGATACTGCCTCGGAAAGCCAAGGAGTGGTCGTTGTGAGTCTGGTCCGACCTGATGACACATAACAACAACAACAACAACAACAACAACATTTACCACATATGCAAATACAAATACAGAAATATCCTCTGTCAAATCTATACATGGACTCTGTATGAATGTGTGTGTAGTACCATTAACTTACTCATATCTGTTCAGCTTGCATGTCTGCCTATGTATCTACACATAAGTTATAGTTTGTTGTTACTGATTTAGATAAATTGTGTACATAATGCACAATTGTGTATGTAACTCTTATGCATCTCTCAGTGTCTTCCTTTGCCTTACTGATATTGTGCTGATGATCATCCCTTATAGTCTGTTACCTTTCCCTTCACTCAAATGAACACATGTCTATTAGTTAGTGATTTTTCTTCTCCTCCAGGTCCATCTCTGGTAATTGAATGTTTCTAGGTGTAAATCTTTCCTTGACTTTTTATAGCAGCAGTTTCATGAAGTATTTTTCCTTTTGTGATTGACTTAATTTCTTGCAGCATAATGTCCTCCTGGTTTATACACATTATGAGATATTTTATGGATTATTTGTTATTTTTTTAATGTGACATAGCATCCCATTGTGTGTATTAATGTTATCTGTAAATCTTAATTCTGATATATAACTGAATGTAATGACAACAAAAGTTAACCTTTAAATTGCAATATCATATGCACAGACTAAGTTTATTTACATAGTTTCATGTTCTTAAAGTGAAAATTCTGTATTTAAAAACTACATTAACATTATGTAATTTTGAAAAATTATGTTTATTTTAGGATTAAGCTTTACCATTACATGAGATATAATAATGGATTAGGTTTGCATAATTGGTAATGACCCAAATAAGAACATAGTAGACAAATGGACTTGGAAATATATTCATAAACAAAATAATGCTATAAAATGAATAAGAACAAATAAACAGATATTTCAGCATTTACTGAGCATCTCAATTGAATCAGAATTTTCTTTATTGGCCTTCAAAGGTGCAAGCTTGTGAATCACTTCATCAAAATTAATGCTTTTCACCAACTCACTTTCAGTTGTGAACAATGTAAGATAGGAAAGCCTTGATGGTCAATTGCGAATCGTTCTTTTGAAATTTCAGTTTTGAAAATCTCCTTTCACATTAAACCACATACATAAAGATTTTCACAAATAATTTTAGGCTTAGTGAAAATGTTGGAAGAGGTTCTGTGAACTCTAACTTAGCTATGAATTTCAAAATGCCTAATGTTGCCAAAACTTTGGCTTCTTCCAGATCAATCTTTGCTGCTTTGAGATTCATTTCCAGCATTCACATTTCTACTGAAAGCTCACTCTCGTGTTTCTCCTCATAGAAAGTGGTCAGTTTTGGAATGGATACTTTTTACCCTTCTTCAGTAGTAGATAGGAGATTCTTCGCTTCAACAACCTCAAACATGAGTACTACTACCTTGATGACTTCTGATCTGATCTGGAGTTTAGAATGAAAACACTCAAGCATTGCTCTTTTATTTTCATCCTGCAGAGAGAGTCCAACATCATTTGTTTGCTCCCTATTCTCTACTATCCTTTTCTTGAATCTGGCTCTTCTTTCTATTGCAATTCTAAATGTGTCTGATTTAAAAGTACTTGTTCAATTGCATACTTTATTAGGTGACTGTGCTCATTGTGCAGAAAAAGTATTAGTGTCTTTAGTTTTGTTGCCACCTTGAGGAGTGTTAAAATTTTCAGTCTTCAGTTACTGTTGTGTAAGATTAATTTCCTGAAGAACATCACAGCAAAAGAACAAGAATCACAGAAAAGTGAAATCATAGACAGCAGGCAAAAGATCTTGTGCTCCTCATGTCCAAAATTTTCATCTGGATCACAAAAAACTTCAATTGCTGCCATAAACTCATCGAAATTTCTTTCCTTTTTTAAAAATAACTTTTTATTGTGAAATTGGTGAAAGTTTACAGAGCCCATTGGCTTTCCATTCAACAATTCATATACATTTTGTTTTGTGACATTGATAGTAATTGCACAATGTAGCAGCATTCTACCCTCTTTCAAACTCATTTTTGTTGAATTTTCCTTTAACTGGCTTACCTGCAGTAGTATGAACACTCCAACATATTACTGACAGCCTTTTCAGTGACAATTCAGTATGTCAATTAATATACTTCATGCATGAGTGAAAGCAACAAAGAAAAAAAAAATTGTCTCCAGGATTCTAAAAATGTCACAAATTATACATTTTCAGCGAAAGGGTGATCATCACACAAGTTAAGGAAATGGTCCACATATGTGTTAAAAGTAAGTTACTCATTCATTCCTTTAAGAATGGCTTGTATACTTCCATGGATTCCAGCCATAGTGGCAGAATTATCACAAACTTGAGCAAAGCGTATCATTATATCTGGTCCATTATTGTCCTTTGTGTGTGTGTGTGTATGTGTGTGTAAGAATATCAGAACTGAATTCAGAAGATTTTTTTCCCCTTTAAAGGGAAAACTCCTAGAAAGACATTTTTCACTTTCACTTATAGTTGATTTTTCCATATCTGATCATGTCATGTCAGACATCTGGTAAGTATGATATGTCAGGTTTCCTGTCAAACATGATCCCAAAATACTCACTGACATTATGTCAGTGAAAAATTGCTCCTTCATATTATTTTTCAGAGTGCTTAAAAACTCATTCTGAGTGTTTTTTTTTTGCTAGATAAGAGACTGATACTTTAAGTTCACATTTGTTTTGCTCAGGTGCTCTTTCAGGACTGGATCCTATTTTGAAAGCATCTCAACAATCCCAACAAAATTTTCTTAATTCAATGAAGCTTTTTCTTCCTTCTTACTGGAATGCCAGATTTTCTTGTCAAGAAGCTATTTGATATCAAGTATTCTGTGCAAGATGTCCCTGCACAATTTCTTCTCCATTTCCATTAGAGAAATAGTTTTGTCATCACTGATTTTTTTGCAGCCTCAGTCTTACTGCCAACCTTTTCTAATTTTTTAAGAGAATGCAAGTACTCTATGGATATGTCAGAGTTATGTATTTTCAGGCTTAGTTTCCACCATTTCTGAAATCCAGTCACAGATTTGGATGTCATATCGGTAGCATTAAAAATAAACAATCACCAAAAAGCAGTATACATTCTCCCTGCAAGTGAGTGAGTATACCACCCATGGCCACAGAATTTTCTACCCATTTGGCATTACTTTGTAAAACCACACTTTTGGAAGCTGGCACACATCTTCCTTTGCTTTTACCGCACACTCATTGGTCCATCTTTGCCCTGGAAAGAAGAACTTCAATTATTTGTAACTCCAACTCAAACATGATTTGGAATTAGTGTCTCTCAAAAAGAATCATCACACAAAATGTGCAAATCTTTCTCCTTAACAGTACTCATCCCCTTTACAGGATCTTGACTGGATTCACTCTCAGTACTTTCTTTTGTTTCAAATTCTTCCATTTCTACCCTGCTCTTCTGCAGAATGAATGTTAACACTAGAAGAATCAGATTTATCAATAGGAGACCGACAAGCAGTGTTTTGTGACAAACTTTAGCCATCACCTGGTCTCTGGCTATCTTGGATCATGAATCTAGGAAGTATTTTAACTGATTTAATTCTTACCTGTTTCACTTTCTTTTCTGGCATCCACTTGGCCTCTGATTTATTCATTTCATATGACATGATAGTATAGCCTTGCACAATGAAAAAAAAATTACAATATTTGAAAAAAATGAAAAATGGAATTCTATTGGATATATTATTTGTATCAAATGTAAATTTTAATGGCACTATTTTTTAAACCATGATTCAAACTTAAACTCTGAACATTTAATTAAAATCAGATATATACCTGCAAGAAATATATGTGTTTTTAAACAAAATGTTTAAAACATAAATTTTCAAAAATGAATTTAATTAAGGTTTGTTATATTTCTAAACAGGTATCAAGAAACATAGCATTTTCCCCACTTCAGGTTTTAAGCTAGTTGTTGTTGTTGTTGTTGTTATGTGCCGTCGAGTCGGCCCCGACTCATAGCTAGTAGTTTATCTATTCAGCTATCAAAGAGCTAACTAATCAATAATTGTTATACCTATTAGTTTACTGAAAATTTTAACTATACAAAAATATGTGGTAACTTCAGGTGTAAAGTGTTTAGATGTAATATTTCTTAGATTATATGAATACTGTCAACAAAATTGTTGTGTAAAATCTTCCTAAGTTGAATAATAACATTATAAGTTACAACATTATTAGAAATGGAACGAAGGTTTTATTTACTTTTCTCCTTTTACTTCAATTACTACTTAATTCTCAAAAAAATATATATATATATTTATTTTAAGTTCACAAATACTACTTACCACAATATTGTAGGTCAAACACCAGGAAATTTGACAAAATCAGTGACTATTAAAACACCAGCAACAAAGAAAACAACAGTGTATTTTTGTATTGCGTGCAGATGACACTATGCAATTTGAAGAGTCTTTATAATTGCGTAATAAAGACATCTCTGACTGGAGTTCATTAGAATGTTCATAAGTTAAATTAGCATAGAGTTTTAGCCTTGTAAGTATATTGATACATGTAATCTGGGATTATAAAATAATATTTTTGTTGTTACAACTAATCACAGTGATATTTTTGTTTTAAAAACTAAATTTCTGTTGAAACACTGCAAAAAAAAAAAAATTAGACATTCATTTTGGTGTCATTCCCTCTGACACTGTCACTGAGTGCTCTGCATCTGGTCACCCCATCTCGTGTTGCCACTAAAGAAATTAAATGGTCCAGTCAAATATCACTGAATTTTTCAATTGCTAAAGCCTCCTTAAAACCAAATATAACAAAATTATTTTTGGAGTTTTATCTCTGGACCATTGTTCTATCAGAAAAATTAAAATATGGATTTAACCCCTTTAGAAAGTCTTGGAATATTCACAATCAAATATATTCTTCTCCACAGATCTGGAGGAAAACTCCTTGAAACACCAACCTCCATCTTTTCCACATGTTTCTGAAGTTTGTGACTTCTAGATCCGTAACAAGTTGCCATTGAGTCATTTCCTACTGATAGTGACTCTATAGGACAATAGACCCGCTCCACAGGTTTTGAATATTGTAAATCTTTATGGAAGCAGACTGCCACATCTTTCTCCCACAAGGAAGCTGGTAGGTTCAAACTGAGCAATTAATGACTGTCCCACGTGGTCTTGCTTCAGTGCTATTGTTCCCACATTTCAACTCCACCACGTGACCTAGAGAATCCTTATGATTTGAGTGCTACTGGAAAATTCCTTCTGCTGTGGATGACTGATTCCTCCTATGTGAAATGAACATTTGTTATCTGTTTTGTGTACTCTTTTCTTTTCACTGTTGTTATTTCTGGTCTTATCACAGCTTCCATGCCTTTTGAGTATCCCTGGCAGTGCTTTATTGCTTACTTTTCTTTTCATTTTATCTGAGCAATGGTGCTCCAAATATCACTAAATTATTTGTGCTCCTGTCCATACACTCCTATTATTACCTCACAAAACTAAGACATTTCAGGGTACAGACTAATCTAGCACTTCTTACATCATATCTATGCAGCCTATTCTCTTCACTATTGTGGACAATATCTTAATAATCAACTTATTACAAATCTCCTACTTCCTTAGGGAGCTCTTACTTCTGCTCCTATTGCACTTTAGATCAGACTGCACAGGGTTTCCAACATTACCTTTGAAAATACTTTGTTTCTTCAGCTAAGTGTGCTTGAGTCCAACTAGCATAAAAGTAATATTTAATTTAAAGTTATGTTATTTAACAACTAATTTTGAAATGTGCTAATATGTACAAGTTTTAGAAAAGGGGAAAACATTGTCTAACCATGGAGAAGGAAATACACATACTGAGTGAATTAGTTTTATTCTAATGGAAACTATATCCCACATAATTTTTCTTCCAACAATAGTCAATTTTCAAGTAGCAATTCCTTTGCCCAGTTGGGCATATTTCATGGCAATTTACTTAACATTTAAAAGCATGTAATGCCTTATTTTAACATTTAGAACTTGGATAATATTCAAAATTCATTTTACTAGAGAGATGTATGTATCTATTCACTTAAACAGATGCATGAATCTGAACAGCTGCTAATTTCAAAGTTATTTCCTGCATTTATTTATAAATACTCTGAATGCATTTCCCAGTGCTACCATGGCATTGCTATAAAACTAAAAATAAAAAGAGAGAAAATTGTCCAGATGCTGCAGACTCTTTAAGCAAATTTTCTGTAGAAAGCCGGCACATAGTTATAGTATCATGCACACGATTTTCAGTGAATCTTGTGCAGTCTTCTTTCCATCTGAATATTAATTGAACTTCATCAATAAAAATAAATATAATAGTTACCCCATGAGGGCTGTTGTAAATTTTTTGAGAATCTGATATTTAAAAAAGAAAAAGAAAACTCAGTAATTTCATAACCCAAGCAATCCAAATATACTCATCTTTCATTTTGCATTTTTGCAATATTTCTATTTCAACTGCAGGTGTCCATGAAACTCATATTTTCAAAAACTGAGTTAATCAGCTATAAAGAACTAAGTTAGACCAATTAAAACATTTGTATTTCATTTATATAATAACAATAAAATAGATAAAATGCACTTTATATTTATAATTAAGTAAATTCTGAAGATATTGAAGTAAAACTATAAATTTCATGTATCCATTTGTGATCCTATAAACATGTACTCTTACAAGCATGACATATATGGTAAAGGTAAATTTGTTATTCTTTTGTTGGTTATAGATTAACATATCTTCATTGTGAAATGTTTAAACCACTTTATAATAAGTTCCACATTATAAACTCAGCTCAGAACTATCAAAATTAAATGTCATAAACGTTTTAAAATTTTATTTTAAAAATAAACCAAATATATTCATTGCATTTTGGAAGTAGATTTAGCTATGAATTTTAAAATCAAATCAGGAAAAGAAAGAGAGAATAATTTTTGCAATTGTCTTTGTCTGAAAAAAATGAGATTATCAGTTCATCAGGAAGAGCAAATCTTGCTTCAATGTTAACCCACTAATTTATATATATTTACATATTCATATATATGTCTGTGTGTGTTTATATAAAATTATAGATCTTTAATACTGTCTATGTAAAAAATTGCCCCATCTTCCTTCCGAGGAGTGGCTGGTGGGTTTGAACTGCCAGCCTTCTGGTTAGCAGTCAAGTGCCTTAGGCACTATGCTACCAAAGCTCCTTGTAAAAGACACAGATACCTCCTTTATATGAACATTTTCAGTAAATGTCCTAATTAAGACCTGAAAATATTATGTAAAATTCACCCCATGGCTACAGTAAAATGAACCATTATAATATATGATGTTCCAAATAGTCATTACTTTTTGGAACTCTTCCTTTTGTGAGATACAATTAATTATAGCATTAATATATGTATTCTTTAAATATATATATATATATATTTATGTAGTGTGACAAAATTCAGATAGTCCACAAAGGACCAGTTCTTCTTTCCACTTAACAACAATGTTATGGAATGATTTCACTAAACTAATTTCATTTCTTAAAATTTGTGAAATTGCATTGAGGCTTTTATAATAGAATTCATCTTGGAGTCATTGAATTAGTAAAATTTGCATTTTATTGACTTCACTCACCTATTTTATTTCCCTAAAGTATTATTTTTCAGTTTTTAAAATTCCATCAACGTTTGCATATAAGGAAAGCTAACTTATACTGAAACTAGTCTATGCCAAAAATTTTGCTAAAAGTTTTATGTGCTTACATAATTTAACTCACAAAAGAATCTTGTTAATCCTGATTCCTTGAAAGAGAGGGAGAGAGAAGTAAAGCATATAAAGATTTATTAACTTGCCCTTGTTACATAGACCAACTGTATTCAGGATCTAGAGCAAAAACCCAAGTCTATCTGTATTCTTAAACACTACAGAATATTGCAATAAATTATCACATATTTTAACATTATTCTATGGTGTATTCTGAATATAAAAGACAATTACTCTTCCATAAGTAAATTTGGAACACTTGAGAAATGTTTGAAAAACGAATATAAGATACACATTCCTGATAAATACAAATTCAAAAGCACTTTTAAGAATATTTTAAAATAAACCAAGGAAGAAAGTTTAGTGCCTTAATTTATGGTTTTTATTACAGCATTACAATTCATACATTTCTGGGCACTTTTGTATACTACAGTAAGAAAATCCCTTGATAAGTAGAAAATATCACGAAATAATCTGAAAAAACAAAGTAATCCTGCTTTCCTCAATTCCATAGAAATAAATTATTCCTGGAGGCTATTTCTATCTACAAACAAACAAACAAAAAAACAAAACAAAAAAAAAAAACTGTTCGACCCATAGTGACCCCTCCTTGGGTTTCCGAGGTGGTATTACTATGGAAGTAGATTGCAATCTTCTTCTGAGGAGTGGCTGGCAGGTTTGAACCAACACTCTTCTGGTTAGCAGTCAAATACCTTAGGCACTATACCACAAGAGCTCCCATTTCTACCTCTAGGTTCCTAAATAGCATGGCTGTGACCAAACTTACCTTTATATCTTCAGGACTTTCTCAGTGTATTATGCAGAGTGGATGATCAGTGCATGCTTGATAAATGAACTCATGAATTTATTTGCAAACAGGTGTTACACTATAACAAAGTTGCAAATTATTTTATAAATGAGTTCAACAAACCCAATTCCTTTCCTCCTATTCTCACAGCTTGAATACATTTCTCAAGTCACTTATGTTGTGTGGATAGGCCTATATTCCCATTAAGGTGGCACTCTGAGAAAGCTGTCCCTGGGTGGTCTAAACAGTTAAGCACTTGACTACTAATCAAAATGTTGGTGGTTCAAACCCACCCAGAGATAGCTTGTAAGACTGACCTGGCAATCTTCTCCCAAAAAGTTAGGGTCTTGAAAACTCTATAGAGCATTTCAAATCTGCAATCATGGGATCACCATGAGTTGGAATCTACTGAGCAGCAAATAACAATAATAACTATAAAATCTATACCAAAAAATAAACAATGTGTTGTTGTTGTTATGTGCTGTTGTATCCAA
>NW_006922295.1:105734-106353 GCF_000298275.1 Orycteropus afer afer | reverse complement strand
ATGATGGGCTCAAGTATAGCAGGGATTGTGGTGCTGGCGTGGGATCAGGCAGTGTTTCGTTCTGCTGTGCATGGGGTCACTATGAGTCGGAAACGACTCTCCGGCACTTAACAACAACAACATATCACATATTACTGTCGTGTCAGCTCTGATTTACAGTGACCCATCGGACAACAGAGTGAAACAATGCCTGATCCTGCTCTATCCTCACAATTTTTGTTATTCTTCAGTCCATTGTTGCAGCCACTGTGTGTGTCCATCTCATTAAAGGTCTTCCCCTTTTTTGCTGACTGTCTGCCTTACCAAGCATGATATCCAACTCCAGGAAGAGGTCTCTTCTGACAACATAGCCAAAGTAGGAGAGATAAAATCTGACCATTCTCGCTTCTAAGGAGCATATCAGTTGTACTTCTAAGACAGATATGTTCCTTCTTCTGGAAGTCCATGGTATTTTCAGTATTCTTCAAAACTTCAATTCAAATGCATCAGTTCTTCTGTCTGCCTTACTAATTGTCCAGCTTTTACATTCATATGAAGCTGTGGAAATTACTGTGGCTTGAGTCAGGCATACCTTTGTCTTCAAACTGACACCTTTGATCTTTAACTTTTTTTTTTTTTT
>NW_006922295.1:83761-93179 GCF_000298275.1 Orycteropus afer afer | reverse complement strand
CAATCCTTCTGCCTAGTCCGCCATCTTGCCCCTGAGATCTGCTCTTTAACATTTTAAAGAAGTCTTTTGCAGCAGATTTGCCTGATGCAACACGTAATGTCATCTGATTTCTTGACTGCTCCTCCCATGGGCATTTCTTTTCTCCCTTTATCATGATGCTGCTTATTGGCCCAGTTTTGAGGATTTTTGTTTTCTTTGTGTTGATGTATAATAGATACTGAAGACAAGTCTTTGTCTTCATCTGTAAGTACTTCAAGTCATCTGCACTTTCAGTAAAGAAGTTGTGTCATCTGCTCATAGCAGTTGTTAATGAGTCTTTCTCCAATCCTGATGTTGCACTCTTCTTCATATAGCCCAGTTTCTCAGATTATTTTCTCAGCATACAAATTGAATAAGTATGATTAATGGATACAACACTGATGCACACCCTTGATGATTTAAAGCCATTCACTATCCCCTTGTTTTTTGTCTGAATGACAGCCTCTTGGTCTATGCACACGTTGTTCAGGAGAACAATTTAGTTACTGAAATTCCCATTCTTTCCAGGGTTATACAAAATTTGTTATTATCCACACAGTCTGTTTCCTTCACATAATCAATGAAACACATGTCAGCATCTTTCTGGTATGCTTTGCTTTCAGCTAAGATCCATGGAACATCAGCAATGATATCCCTTGTTCCATGTCCTCTTCTGAATCCAGTTTGAATTTGTGGAAGTTCCCTGTCAATATATTTCTGCAACCATTTTTGAATTATCTTAAGCAAAATGTTTTACTTGTGTGTTAAATTAATGATATTGTTCACTCATTTCCATATTCTACTGGATCATCATTCTTTGGAATGAGTACAAATATTGATCTCTTCCAGTTAGTTGGCCACGTAGCTGTCTTCCAAATTTCTTGGCATAAACAAGAAAGAGCCTCCATCACTCCACTTATTTGTTCAAACATTTCATTAGGTGTTTTGTCAATTCCTGGAGCCTTGTTTTTTGCTAATTCCTAAAGTGCAGTTTTTAATTATTCCTTCAATATCATTGTCTCTTAATCATATCCTACATCCTGAAATGGTTGAACCATTAATGAATTCTTTGTGGTACCGTGACTCTGTATATGTCATCCATCTTCTTCTGATGCTTCCTGCATCATTCAATATTTTGCTCATAGAATCTTTCAATATTGCAATTCAAGGCTTGACTTTTCAATTCTGTTATTCAGCTTGAAAATAGGGAAGTTAAAAACAAAAAGAGTGTTCTTATCTTTTTGTTTTCTAACTCCAGGTCTTTGCCTAATTCATTGTAATATTTTACTTAGTTCTTTGAAATCTTCATTCAGATCTTTTATTTCATAATTTCTTTTACTTTAACTACTCTCCACTCAAGGGCAAGTTTCTGAGTCTCTTCTGATGTCCATTTTGGTCTTTTCTTTCTTTTCTGCTTTTTTAATGACTGTTTGCTTTCTTCATCTATGATATTTCGGATGGCATCCCACAACTTGTCTGGTCTTTAGGCATTCATGCATCAAATCTATTCTTGAGATGGTCTCTAAATTCAGGTGAGATATAATCAAGTTCATATTTTGGCTCTTGTGCACTTGTTTCAATTTTCTGAAGCTTCAACTTGAACTTGCATATCAGCATTTGCTGGTTTCTTCCACTGTCAGCTACTGGCCTTGTTTTCACTAAAGATATTGAGCTTCTCCATCACCTCTTTCCACAGATGTATGTAGTCAATCTGATTTCTGCGTATTCCATTTGGTGAGGTTCATGTGTTCAGCTGCAGTTTATGTTGTTGGAAAGGTATTTGCAATAAATAAATTATTGAAATTCATTCTGAAGACTGTAGGCATTGATTTCACCTGTAGGTCCTTCAAGTCATCCTCATTTTCAGCAAACAAGGTTATGTCATTTTCATATTGAAGACTGTTAAATCATCTTCCTCCAATCCTAATGCTATGTCCTTCTTCATGTAGTCCTTTCTTCTCAGATTTTTCTCTGCATACAGATTGAATAACTACAGTGAAAATATACAACCTTGATGCACATATTTCCTACTCTTTAAACCATACACCCCCTACCTCTGTTTGAAAAATGGGTTTTTGGTCTCTATACATGTTCCTTATGAGCACAATTAAGCTCATATGGAATTCTCATTCTTCATGGTGTTATCCATAATTTGTTTTGATCCACACTATGAAATGCCTTTGAATAATCAATAAAATACAGATAAACATCCATCTGTTGTTCTTTTCTTTCAGCCAAGATCCATCTGACATCAACAATGATGTTCTTTGTTTCATGTCCTCTTCTGAATCTGGCCAGAATATCTGTCAGTTCTCTGTCAATATACTGCTGTAACCATTTTTAAATCACCTCTAACAACATTTTACTTGATATGATATTAATTATGTTGTTTGATAACCTCTTTATTCTGTTGGATCACCTATCTTTGGGATGGGCACAACTATGTATTTCTTCCAGTCATCTGGTCAGGTGGCAGTCTTCCAAACTTCTTATTACACATGAGTGAGTACTGCTAGAGCTTCATCCATTTGCTGAAACATCTCAATGGATGTTCCATAAATTTCTGTGGCCTTGTTTCTCACAAGTTCCCTCAATGTAGCTTGTTCTTTTTTCCTTAATACCATTAGTTCTTGATCATATGCTACTTCTTGGTATGGTTGAATGTTGACCGAATCTTTTTGGTGCAGTTGCTCTGTGTTTTCCTTCCACCTCTTTTTCATACTTCCTTTGTTGTTCAATATTTTGCCTTTATAGCCCTTGAATATTGCATCTTGAGGCTTGAATTATTCATTCAGTTCTTTCAGCATCAGAAATGCTGGGTGTGTTCTTCATTTTTGAATTTCCAATTCCAGGTCTTTACACATTTCATTATAAGGCTGTGCTTTGTCTTTTCAAACTGCCCTTTGAAATCTTCTGTTCAGCTCTTTTATTTCATCATTTCTTCCATTTACTTTAGCTACTCTACATTCAAGAGCCAGATTCAGAGTCTCTTTTGACACCTATTTTGATCTTTGCTTCCTTCCCTGTCTTTTTAATGAACTTTTGCTTCCTTCATGTATGATGTTTTGATGTCATCCAACAATTTTCTCATGCTGCTTTTCTAATGCTCCAGTTGTGAGGATTTTGACTTTTTTTACGTTGAGGTGTAATCCACACTGCAGTCATTGGTGTTCAATGCATCAAATCTACTCTTCAGATCATCTCTAAATTAAGGTAGAACATACTTGTGGTCATAGTTTGGCTCTCACAAAATTGTATTAATTATCTTCAGCTTCAAGTTGAACTTGCATATGGGCAATTGATGCTATATTCTACAATAAACTTCTGGTCTTTTTCTGACTGATCAAGCATCAAATGTCTTTTCACAGATGTAGTCAATTTGATTCCTTTGTTTTCTATAGGCGAGGTCCATCTGTGTAGCCATCATTAATGTTTTTGAAAAAAAGGAATTTATTCTCTTACAGTTCAAGAGGCTACAAGTCCAAATCAGGGTGCTGGCTCTAGGGGCTGGATGAAGGCTTCTTGACCTTGACCTTCAGCTCTGCCTCTTGTTCCAGGCCCAGTGGAGTTGGTGGCATCTCCTAACTAATGCAGCTGCTGGCTGCTGAGGTAGACAAACCCAAGCTCAGCAGGGAAAATGTCACAGTGCCAAGGTCCATAGGTAACATAGCAGGCTACTGGTTCAAGTCCAGGAATTAGAGGTGAAGACTTGGCCAAATGCAGAATCCAAATGTGCCAAAAAGCTAGAGATCTTTCTTAAAGATTCTCCATATATACTTGAAGCAGGCCACACCCTGAAGACAACTATTTAGCTCCTCACAGCAGATTTCACCATGGAGGTGATTATAATCTCATCATGCAGAATAACTACACCCAGCTGCCTAGCCATTAAAAACCACAGCCCAGCAAGTTGACACGCAGCCTTATCTATTACATTCCACCCCTTGTCAACTTGTCACCTGTTACGGTTACCTAGTACCACTCTGACAAGAATATACCACAAAAGTGATGGCTTGAAGAAACAGGAGTTTATTCTCTTATAGTTTAGAGTTTTTAAGTCCAAGTTAAAAGTGCCAGGCTCTAGGGGCTGGGTGAAAGCCTCTCAACCTTGCACTTCAGCTTTACCTCCTGCTCCCAGCCCACTGAAGCGAGAGGTTTTTCTTCATTCAGCTGCTAAGGCTGACAAACCCCAGGTTGACAAGTCAAAAGGCACAGTCCAGATGTTACCAAACCACATGGCAGGCCATTAATTCAAGTCTATTGAAAGTCCCAAGATTGTCAGAGCATGGCAAGCTGCTGAACAACAACATGGCTACATGCCGGGTTCAAGTGTGCCATAAGCTAGAGACCATTCCCCATGGCTTCTCCTTATAAGAGAATGATAGAGTAAACATATTTGGTGATTGTATGTCTGAAAACAGACTCATTCCATAATATATGAGAACTCTCAAAATCCAGTAATAATACACAAATATTTAAAGAGAAAAAAATACAGCATAAACTCATTCCATGAGATGATAAATGGATGGTATATGAGTACATGAAAAAGTACTCATATCATTAATCAAAGCAAAGTAAAACCAAGTTGATATGCTGCTTCATCTACATTTTGTTGTAGTTGTTAGGTGCTGTGGAGTTGGCTCCAACTCATAATGACCCTGTGTATGGTATAATGAAAGACTACCTGGTCCTGCACTACCCTCATAATCATTGCTGTACTTGAGCTTATTGTGATAGTCACTGTGTCAATCCATCTTGTTGAGGGTCCCTCTACTTTACCAAGAATGATGTCCTTCCCCAGGGACTAGTCCCTCCACACATAACTCACATATCCAAAGTACGAGACAAAGTCTCACCATCCTCATTTCTATGGAGCACTGTAGCTGTACTTTTCATTACAGATTTGTTCATTTTGCACTCCATGGTGTATTCAATACTCTTCTCCAACACCATAATTTAAATGCATCAATTCTTGTTCTATCTCTCTTATTCTGGCAGAACTCTTTATAGATACAAAAGAAGTTAATAATGTACTAAATAATCAACAGGCAAATGAACATTTAAATTATTTATATAATGAAATACTTTAGATGGTGAACAAGAATTGGTAAAGCTATAATTATCAACATAGATAGATTTCAAGTAAATGTGGGGGAAAATAAAGCAAATTTTACAACAAAACATGAACTATAATAGAGTCCATATGAAGTTTAAAAATATGAAAAATAATACTATGTATTGCTTTGTGATATAGTCAATGTGATTTAAAAAAAAGAATAAAAGATAAAATGTAAAAAAAAAATATTAAAAGTGAACTATTGCCTCCTTAGTAGGGAGCTGAGGTCAATAAGAGAAAGGAAACCATTAATAGCATCTTAGATGGCTGCTCAAAAGTTTTTAAGACCCTAGTCACTACTCACCAAAGAAGGTTGTGGAATAAGATTTTTATGTATTACATTGTGTCAATTGAGCCTGGTGTCACCCAATACTATGGTCCTGAGTTGACAGATCCAGTGCCTCTCTCTCCCAAAGTGTCTGGTTGTTTATGAGGGATTATTCCATGCCTGTCTTTTGTTGCTTCTGTAATGATTGTGGTTCTTTTGTATCAATAGTATCTGTGCAAGATTATCCTCAGCTGAATCTATCATTGTTCTAGAGTCTATTCCTGTCCACTGACCCCCATCTGATCTTCTCAGTTGTCTATGTATTTATCTGTAGCCTAGCATTTGGTGTTAGGGGTAATGTAGTATTGTGGATATACTGGTATTAGCCTCTGTCATCTATAACTTGTGTGCTCAATTCAGTATTGTCCCTTTCCCCAATGTTATCATATTGGCTGTAGACTCTTTCTATACCATCCCTCCCTTTACCCAACTCAGCATGTGGTCCCCAACTAGTCAGAAATTTTCCCCTTTCCTTCCCTCCCATCTCTGATAACCTACAAAGTGAGTTCCCTTCCCTAAGCAAACCCTTTGTTGAGTTTTACAGTAAAGGGCTCATACAATATTTGTCCTTCTGCAACTGACTTGTTTCACTTAGCATAACGTCCTCCAGATACATCCACGTTGTAAGATGATTCATGTATTCTTCATTGTTCTTTAATGTAGCATAATATTGCATTGTGTGAATGTACCATAATTTGGTTATCCATTCATCTGTTGATAGGCATTTAGGTTGTTTCCATCTCTTTGCTATAGTGAATTGTGCTGTGATGAACGTAGGTGTTCTTATGTCTGTATGTGTCCTGTCTCCCACCTCTTTAGGATATATTCCTAATAATGGAATTACTGATTCAAAACATATTTCCATTTTCAGCTTTTTAAGGAAATGCCATACTATTTTCCACAAGGTTTTACCATTTTATAGTTCCATCAGCAGTGTACGAGTGTTCCAATCTCTCCACATCCTGATCAGCATTTGTTATTTTCTGTCCTGTTGATCTTTGCTATTATGCTGGTGTGAGATGATATCTCATTACTGATTCGGTTTGCATCTCTCCAATGGCTAATGATCATGAGCAATTCCTCATGTGTTTGTTGGCTGCCAGCATATGTTGTTGTTGTTGTTATGTGCCATCGAGTCAGCCCTGACTCATAGCGACCCCTCCTTGGGTTTCCGAGGCAGTATCACTACGGAAGTAGGATTGCCCAACCTTCCTTCTGAGGAGTGGCTGGTGGGTTTGAACCTCCAGCCTTCTTGTTAGCAGGCAAGCGTCTTAGCCACTATGCTGCCAGAGCTCCCGCCAGCATATAGTCTTTAGTAAAATGTCTGTTTGTGTCCCTTGCACATTTTGTAATTGGATTGTTTGTATTTTTGGCATTGAGGTGTGAAGTATTCTATAAATTTTGGAGGTAAGTCCTTTGTCAGATATGTCATAGGCAAATATTTTCTCCCAATCTGCAGGTTCTTTTTTCACCCTTTTGGAGAAGTCTTTCGATGCATGTAAGAATTTAATTTTGAAAATGTTCCAGTCATCTAACTTCTCTTCCACCTCCTGTGAATTCTGGGTTATGCTTGATAGTCTATTTATGCTATAATTTAGGGCCTCTAGATTTGCCCCTATTTTATTTTTGATGAACTTTATAATTTTGGGTTTTACATTTAAGTTTTTGATTCAACTTGAGTTGTTTTTGTGTATGGGGTGAGGCATGGTCTTGTTTCATTTTTCTGCAAGTGGATATCCAATTTTGCCAGCACCATTTGTTAAAGAGGCTATCTCTTCCACATTTAGTGGGTATTGGTCCTTTGCCAAAGATCAGCCATCTGTAGATGGATGAGTCTATTTCTGGGTTTTCAATTCTGTTCCATTGGACTATCTGTTTATTATTGTACCCATGCATGCTATTTTGACTACTGTGGCTGTATAGTAGGTTTTGAGATCCTGGAGTGTGAGACATCCCACTTTGTTCTTCTTCTTCAGTAGTGCTCTGCTTATCTGAGATCTCTTTCCTTTCCATATGAAGTTAGTAATTGGTTTTTCCATATCCTTAAAAAAAGGTTTTTAATCTGGATTGGGATTGCATTAAATGTATAGATTCCTTTGGATATCATTAACATTTTCACAATATTCAGTCTGGAAAAAGACATTTTAAAGAAACTTTCTTCCACTGATGAAAAGGGCATACCTCTCTATTTAGTTAGGACATCTTTAATTTTCCAGCAATGTTTCATAGTTTTCAGTGTGTTGGTCTTGCTATGTTGTGTAAATTTAACCTTAAATATATAAGGTTAACTGGTATTATTTTTTATTGTATTTATTTTGCTGCTTTTTAGAATATAAACAATACAACATACACCAATTCAACATTTCCTTCATGTACCATTCAGTGACATTTATTACATTCTCCTAGTTGTGTAACTATTCTCATCCTCCTTTTCTGAGTTGATCCTCACCCTTTAAAATAAATTTGCTGTCCCCCTATGGATCCCATCTAATCTTTCAAACTGTTGTTATCAATTTGCTCCTTTATAGATAGTTCTTAAAATAGCATAAGGCTCAGGGCACTTTTTTTTTTTTTTAATAATTAAATAGTGTTTGCTTTAACAAGAGTTTAGGAAATATTTTTGGTATAAGGTTTCAAGATTATCTAGCCCAATAGTTTCAGAGGTTCATCCAAACTTCATGGCTCCAGGAAATGTGGAGTCCTTGAGAACTTGAAATTTTTTTCTGCAATTTTTTTTTTCCTTTTGATCAGAGTTTTTCTATAGACTCTGATCGAATGTTCAGGAATGGTAGTAGGGCATCATCTAATTCTTTTGATCTCATGGCAAAGGAGGCAGTTATTCACAGAGGCAAGTAGCCACAGTTTGCATTTTCTTTTTCTATTGCTCACTCTCCTTCATCTTCTCTTGCTCCAGGCAAATAGAAAACAATAGTAGTGCCTTAGACAGCTGTTTGTAAGCTTTTAAGACCTCATGTACTATGCAAGTAATTAGAATGTGGAACAGAAGCACTAAGCATGTTATTAAATCAAATAACAGATTTCGCATGAAACCATGAACCTTTTTCCAAACCAAGAAATCAAATCCCTTGATGTTTTTGGTTGTACATAAGCAACTTCAACAGCTATTCTTTTTTTGTTTTGTTTTGTTTTGTTTTGTTTTTTTGGTCATTGTTACAAATGTTTATCATACTACTTTTGTCAATTCAAATTTTACAGGTGTTTCACATACAACAATTATAGTAATCAGCTCTCCCTTTAATCAATACAATATTTCCATCATCATTAATCCCCCTTCCTTCTTCCCTCCCTCTCACTGTTATTTTTTTTAGGTGTTATCAAGTCAGCTCTGTCTCATAGTGACCCTATGTACAACAGAAAAAAACACCACCCAGTCCTACACCATCATCATAATCCTTTTCATGTGAGTACCCTTCGTTGCAACAACTCTGTAAATATATTGTGTTGGGGTCTTCTCCTTTCTCACTGACCATCTACTTACTGAGCATGATATGCTTCTCTGGGGAATGGTCTCCTCTGTGAAGATGACCAAAGAAGTAGTCTGGCTATTCTCACTTCCAAGCAGCATTCCAGCTGCACTTCCTCCAGGGCAGATTTGTTTGTTTTTCTGACAGTTCATTGCATTTTCATTATTCTTCGCCAACATCACAATTCAAAGGCATCAAATCTTCTTTGATCTTCCTTATTCATTTGCCAGATTTTGCATTCATATGAACCCAAAAAACTCATTGCTGTGGACCGTGGAGTGGATTAGACTCATAGCAACTCCATCTTGGGTTTCCAAAGTGGTATCTCTATGGACGTAGATTACCCAACCTTCCCTCCCAGGAGTAGCAGGTGGGTTTGAACCACCACCCTTCTGGTTAGCAGTCAAATGCCTTAGGCACTATGCTGTTGTTGTTGTTTGCCATAGAGTTGGCCCTGACTCATAGCAACCC
>NW_006922295.1:74649-83661 GCF_000298275.1 Orycteropus afer afer | reverse complement strand
GAAGTAGGAATGCCCAACCTTCCTTCCAAGGAGTGGCTGGTGGGTTTGAACTGCCAGCCTTCTGGTTAGCAGTCAAGTGCCTTAGCCACTATGCTACCAGAGCTCATATGCATATAAGGCAATTGAAATGCCATGCCTTGGGTTAGGTACACCTTATTCTTCCAAGTGACATCTTACTCTTTAACACTTGAAAGAGGTCTTTTGGAGCAAATTTGCCAAGTGCAACATGACATCTGATTTTTTTACCTCTACATGCATGAGTGTTGATTGTGAATCTATGAAAAATGAAATCCTTGACAACTTTTATCTTTTGTTTGTTTTTCTCAATGTCGCTTATTCATCTATTGGTGAGGATTTTTGTTTTCTATATGTAGATTTATAATCTAAACTGTATACTTTGATCTTCATCAGTAAGTGTTTCAAGTCATCTTCACTTTGGGCAAGCAAGGTTGTGTCATGTGCATATAGCAGGTTGTTAATGAGTTTTCATCAAACCTTGATGTCACATTCTTCTTCCTATAGTCCAAATTCTCAGATTATTTGTTCAGCTTACAGATTGAATATGTACAGTGAAAGGACAGAACACTGATTTTAAACCAGGCAATATGCCCTTGTTCTGTTTAAATGGCTGTCTTGATCTTTGTACATGTTCTTCATAAGAACAATTAAGTATTCTGGAATTCTCATTCTTCACAATGTTACTTATTATTTGTCCTGATCATGCAATCAAATGCATTTGCAGTCAATAAAACACTGGTAAGCATTCTTCTTGTATTCTTTGGTTTCAGCCAAGATCCATCTAACATCAGCAATGACATCCCTCATTCCACAGCCTCTTCTGTGTCCAGCTTGCAATTCTAGAAGTTCCCTGTCAATATACTGTACAGCCATTTTAAAATTATCTTCAGCAAAATATTACTTGCATGTGATATTAAAGGCATTGTTAATTTATACACTCTGCTGCATTACCTTTCTATGTAATGGGCACAAATATTGGTCTCTTCAAGTCCAGTTGCCAGGTAGTTCCTTCCAATTTCTTAGCATAAGGAAATAAGCTCCCCCAGCTCTGCAACTGTTTGCTGAAACATCTCAATGCATAGTCTGTCAATTCCTGGAATCTTGTTTATTGCCAACTGCTTCAGTACAACTTGGACTTCTTCCATCAATACCATTGATTCTTGATCATATACTGTCTTCTGAAATAGTTGGACAGCGACCATTTCTTTTTGATACAGTGACTCTGTGTATTCCTTCCATCTTCTTTTGATGCTTCCTGCATCATTCAGTATTTTGGCCATAGAATCCTTCAATATTGTAACTTCAAGCTTCATTTTTTTCTTCTGTTATTCAGCTTGAGAAATTCCAAGGGTATTCTTTTTTAGTTTTCTAACTCTAGGTCTGTGCACATTTCACCATAATAATTTAATTGTCTTCTTGAGCTGCCCTTTGGAATCTTCTGTTCAGCTCTTTTACTTCATAATCTCTTCACTTCACTTTAGCTATTCGTCATTAAAGAGCAAGTTTCAGAGTCTCTCTGACAGCCATTTTGGTCTTTTCCTCCTTTCCCATCTTTTTCATGACCAATTGTTTTCTATATGTCTGATTTTCTTGACCTCATCACACAACACATCCGTTTTCCATCATTGGTGTTTGATGCATCAAATCTGTTCTTCCCATGGTCTCTAAATTCAGATGGGATATAGTAAAGGTCATATTTTAGTTCATGTGGACTCGTTTTAATTTTATTCAGCTTCCATTTGAACTTGGATATAAGTTTTGCATTGATGGTCTGTTCCTCAGTCAACTCCTGTTTTTGTTTTGACAGATGATATTGAGGTTCTCCAGTGCCTCGTTCCACAGATGTAGTTGATCTTATATGTGTGTAACCCATAATAAACTTTGGTTCCCATACAATTGCCTTATCTTGTATTTTTGTATATGTGAGTCATGCATTTGTTCTTCTGTGATTGACTTATTTCATTCAGTTTGTTGTCCAGCTTCACCCATATTCTGGTAGGCTTTAAAATTAATTTCAAATTATTTGTGCTCATGAAGATAGAAAGTATTTTAGTGATGACACCATCACAACTTACTTTGGTGCACCAAAGTTGAGGTGCATTATGGCACATCTGAAATCTAATCTCAAATTGTTTCCAATTTATAGATATATAGGAGGCTAATACAAAAAGGTGACATTGATTGCCCATAAATATCCTGTCCTTCCAATTAGAGTCTGAGCACATGTTATCAAATGGAAAGTATCTTTTATTACTTAAAACTAGAAGTTGACAGTATACAACAGGTGAGTTAATCCCATGGCTAAAGAGCTGTCTGGGCAGAGATGACTATTTTACCATGTATATCTCACTTTGTATCATAGGTAAGAGACTTAAATGGGACAGTGTCATGACACATTATCTACTCCTGCTATCTAGAATTTTTGTGGATTTCTTTCAACCACAACCTCTATCAGCCATCATGGCTAAGGGACACAATGGGGTCCTACCTACCACATATCTTCTGCTAGCCAGAGAGGTCCACTTAGGTGGGCTAAAGGTTAATACTATACATCCCCTACTGGTATCACAGCTGAGGAAACAAAGAAAACTTGCTCTCCCAGATATTTTATAACCCCAGACTATGTGATTAATTGTGTCTTTTTAACCTTGCTAACAAATATCCCTCCACATCATGCCCTCCTGACTTCCTGAAGAGGGGATGTGATTAAACCGGAATTGCATATTTTTTAACCCTGTTGTAAAATATCAGACTTGGGATTAGGGATGGATTTTGGTTCTGAAATCTAAAGATACCAGCAGGGAGAGGAAACCATGGCTCCCTGGCTTTACCATAGAACTCAATCTTATATAATTGATCATTTATATTGATCATTTATCCTGAAGCTTAGACAAATTAATTGATTGAGTCTAGTAATTTCTTTGAGGATTCCATGTATATGATCATTTTACATAAGGATAAAAACAGTTTTATGTTTTCTTTTGCAACCTCTCAGCAATGTTTTGTGATTTTCAACTAACAGGTCTTTTACTTATTTTTATCTCTAACCGTTTCATAGGAGCTCTGGTAGTGTAGTGCTTAAGGCAGTTGACTGTTAACCAGAAGCCTGGCGGTTCAAACCCACCAGCCACTCCTTGGAAGGACGGTTGGGCAATCTACTTCCATAGTGATACTGCTGGAGAAAACCCAAGGAAGGGTCTCTATGAGTCAGGTCCGACTTGACAGCACATAGCAACAACAACAACAACCATTTCATGCTTTTGATGCTTCTTTAAATTTTAATGTTTCACCTTGGAAAAGCTTCTTGCTAGTACTTAGATATACAATTAATTTTGGGGTTGTTGTTGTTATTTGCCATCGAGTCGGCCCCGACTCATAGCGACCCCTCCTTGGGTTTCCAAGGCAGTATCACTACGGAAGTAGGATTGCCCAACCTTCCTTCCAAAGAGTGGCTGGTGGGTATTAACCTTGTATTCTGTGATCTCAACAAATTAATTAATTTCTTTAGTAGCTCTGTTGTAGAATACTTAAAATTTCTATGTACGAAGTCATGCCACAGATATTTTTAACTCTTCTTTTCCAGTTAGTATGTCCTTCTTTTTTCCATCCTTTCTTTTGTCTTATTCTACAGAATACAATACAGTATTTTATTATTAAACAGAACACTGTTTAATAAATATTATGATATTAGACATCTTTGCTATTTTTACTATCTTATGAGAAAAGCATTCAATCTCTTATCAATATGTAATATCTTATTAGTAGGTATTTTTGCTAGTGCTTTTGATTATATTGATGAAATTTCCTTATATCACTCTAATGGTGAATGTCTACCATAAATATGTATTAATTTTTTGTTTAGTTCTTTTTCATCTGTTGACATGATCAGTTAGCATTCCTTATGTAACTTTGTTCATCTGGTAAATTTCACTGACTAATTTTTGGATGTGAAATCAATCTTTCATTCTTGAGTTAAACTCCATTTTTTGAGGACACATTATCATTTTAAAATATTGCTTCATTTGATTTGCTAATAATTACTTAATGATTTATCACAATCCAGTTAAATACATATTGGGTCTTTTAATATATTTCATGGGTTATTATGAGTTTTTGTTTTTATTTTATTTTTTTCTTATTTTCATTCTTTTTTTTTTTTCTCTTTCTGAAGCTTGAGCTTGGATAATTTTCATTGCTATATTTTCACCTGTACTGATATTTTTTTCTGCATTGTCCAATCTGCTCTTATTACATTCATTTTTTTAAAATTTACCTAAACTCTTCATTTTTATATCTGCCATTACTCTCCTCATTATGTTTCTATTTACTTTTAAATCATGACGTGTACTTATAATAAATAATATTAAATCCTCACCTGCTAATTCTCTCACTGCTTTCATTTATGTCTATGTTATATAAACTAATATTTTCCATAACCATGAGTCACATATTGGAGCTCTGTCATGAGTTTAGAAAATTCTGATTGGACAAAATACTTTGAATGTTTTATTATTTATTTATTATTTATTTTTATTTAATGTTGAAATTTGTTCTCTTAGAAGTTGATTTACTTGCTGATTATTGATTATCTTGGTCATTCTGTGTTAGTATTTTCTGAAAGTATATTTATCCCTTAATATTAAGACATGAAATTTCTTCGGAATGAGACTGTTAAACCAGGTACATTCCTCTCTGGATAGTGGAGTCTTGAATGTTTCTGTTGTGAACTTTGATATATTTTCAGCTTAAGTCCCCATTGTTTCTTTATTCACCATCATGGGTTTCACATTAGGCCTAGACAGCTTTTATTCAACCCCATACTCCCGAGAAACCTGTCAGATTCTAGAAAATTATTAGCTCTATCTTTCTTCTTCAGCAGCATTCTGTATGTCAAATTCCAGCCATTTAACTTCATCTTTAGCAATCACTACAACCATCATGTTCTGCTAGGCACCCCTTCCAATCTCTATGAGATTGACAGTGGTTTTAGGTAGAATCATTCAATGATTGTGCTCATTTTATTTGTTTCCCTCTCTAACATTACAGTCCTTCACTGTGAAAGGAGTTGTTTCAAATATTGTTTTCAGTGTTCTTTATTTTATTTTATTTTTTAATGGCTAGATGGCAAGTCCAGTCCCTGTTATTTCACCCTGGCAAAGAATTCTGGTGGTATAGCAGATAAGGCGTTTGACTGCTAAACAGAAGATCAGCTATTCAAACCCATGAACTACTCCACAGAAGGAAGATGGGGCAATTTACTTCTGTAACAATTTATAGCATTAGAAAACTAGTCGGGGTTGTTATGAGTTAGAAATGATTCAATGGCAGTATTTTGTTTTGTTTTGTTTTGTTTTTTTTTGAAAACACCAGTTTTCAACATTTGCTTTTCCCTCATAATATTATTGTTTGTTTTCTGTTTTCAATCAAGTAAAATTACAACTATCAAAGGGTCAAACAACTTTTCTCAATTTTTATTTTACATTTCTGACTTTACAGAATTTATAGACATTATTGGGATGTCAGCAAAAATGAGGAAGACATGGTTGCTGCATAAATCTCAAACATAGTAACAACTGTGAAGATCATGCAGAACTGTGCAATGTTTCATTCTTTTGTACATAAGATACCTATGAATCAGGACTGACTTGATGGCACCTAACAACATAAGGCTTGTAGACTTCTGTATATATCTGATATACATCCCAAATGTAGTTTATTTCTTGGATTCTCTGTGTAATTTTTTTTTTTTAATCAAATATTCAATAATTAGACTAGGGTATATCATTTCCACTCCTCCACCTTTAGCAAGATTAAACATGAGAAAAAATTTGCCTTATGGTCAAAATATAAAACCATAGCTCATTGTTGTTATTAAGTATTGTCAAGTATCTCCACTCATAGTGACTGCACAGCAGAATGAAATACTACCCAGTCCTATGCCAACCTCACAATCCTTGCCATACCTGAGCCCATTGTTGGAGCCACTGTGTCAATCCATCTCGTTGAGGGCCTTCCCCTTCTTTATTGACCCTCCACTTACCATACATGATGTCATTCTCCAGAGAATGGTCCCTTCTAACAACATGACCAAAGTATGTGAGATGAAGTCTGGAATTCTCACTTCCAAGGAGCATTCCAGCTGCACTTCTTCCAGGGCAAATCTGTTAGTCCTTTTAGCAGTCCATTATACTCTTAAAATGATTCTTTAACACCACAACTCCAAAGCATCAACTCTTCTTTGGTCTTTCTTATTCATTGTCCAGCTCTCATATGCATAGGAAGCTGTTGAAAATATCATGGGGTGGGTTAGGAATACCTGAGTCTTCAAAGAGATATTTTTGCTCTTCATCACTTGAAAGAGGTGTTTTGCAGCAGATTTGGCCAATGCAGTATGTCATCTGATGTCTTGGTTGCTGCTTCCATTGGTGTTTATTGTAGGACCAAGTTACATAAATTCCTTGGCAACTTCAATCTTTTCTCCATCAGTCCTGAAGCTGTTTATTAAACCAGTTGTGAAGATTCTTGTATTCTTTATATTGAGGTGTAATCCACACTGCAGATTTTAGTCTTTAATCTTCATCAGTAAATGCCTCAAGTCAGCTTCACTTTCAGCAAGCAAAGTTGTGCCATTTTCATATCACAGGTTATTAATAAGTGTTCCTCCAATTCTGATGCTACATTCTTCTTCACATAATCCATCTTGTAGGATTATTTCTTCACCACACAAATTGAATAAGTATGGTGAAAGGATACAACCCTGACATACCCCCTTCTTGATTTTAAAACATGTAGCACTTCTTATTCATTTTGAATGAGAGCCTCCTGATATATGTACAGGTTCCTCACGAGCATAATCAAGAGCTCTGGAATTCTCATTCTTCTCAGAGTTATCCATAACTTGATATGATCCACATAATCAAATGCTTTTGCATAGGCAATAAAGCACAAGTAAATTTTTTCTGGTATCCTTTGCTTTCAACTAAGATCCATCTGACATCAGCAATGATATCCCTCATTCTATGTCCTCTTCTGAATCCAGTTTGCATTTCTGGAAGTTCTCTGTCAATATATCGCTGTAACTGTTTTTGAATCATCTTCAGTAAGATTGTACTTGAATGTGATATTAATGATATTGTTCAATAATTTCCACATCCTGTGGGATCACTTTTCTTTGGATGGGTACAAATATGGATGTCTTCCAGTAAGTTGGCCAGGAAACTGTCTTCTTATTCTCTTGTCATAGCTATGTGAGTGCATCCAGCAGGTCATCCACTTGTTGAAATGTCTCAATGGGTATTCCATCAATTCCTGGAGCCTTTTTGTTCCCCAATTCCTCTGGTGCAGCTTTGGTTTCTTCCTTCAATACCACTGGTTCTTGATCATATGTCACCTTCTGAAGTGGATGAATATTGACCAATTATTTTTGGGACTGTGACTCTGTATTCCATCCATCTTCTTTTGATGTTTCCTGGATCATTCAATATTTTGTCCACAGGATCTTTCAGTATTACAACTCAAAGCTTAAATTTTTCTTCAGTTCTTATACCTTGAGAAATGCCAAGTGTTTTCCTCCATTTTTCTTTTCTAACTCCAGGTCTTTGCACATTTCATTGTAACGGTTGGCTTTGTCTTCTCGGGCTATTCTTTGAAATCTTTTATTCAGCTCTTTTATCTTATCCTGTAGGATATGATCAAAAGGAATAACCTGCGTGTAATCAGAATTCCAGAAGGGGAAGAAAAAAGAAAGCACTGAGAAAATTTTCCAAGATTTTTTGGAAGAAAATTTCCCAGATATGATGAAAGATGAGAATATGTCCATTTGGGAAATCCAATGAACCTCAAAGTTGGTAGACCTCAAAAGAAAATCACCAAGAGCTATCACCATTGAACTAATCAAAACCAAAGTCAAAGTAAGAATACTGAAAGCAGCACAGGAGGAAAATTACCTACAAAGGGCAACCAATAAGACTAAGCTCTGATTTTTCAGCAGAAAAAGTGGGTCAAGAAAGCAATGGGATGGTATATATAAAACCATGAAAGACAAAAATTTCCAACAACAAATTATATTCCCAGCAAAACTGTCCTTCAGATATGATGGTGAAATTAGGAGATGTCCAGATAAGCAGAAATTAAGGGAATTTGTTAAAACGGGACAAACTTTGCAGGAGATACTGAAGGGAGTCCTTTGGACAGAAAACCAACAACAACAAATGACAAATAACCATTAACACACATGATGATATAACCCAGTTATGGAATTATCAAAAATAAAATAAACTCGGAAGATTGTAAACAGGAACCCAGAGACATCAATTGGCAAATGAGGGAAACTACAAAACAAAAAGAGAGAAAAAGTAGTGTATTTAGAGAACTTCTAAATGATGAGGAAGTCAAGATAATTACAAGATAGAATGGGCTGTCCTAAACTTGTGGAGAAAATTATTAATCACAGGGTAACCTCAAAGAAAAATTATAAAGCTTCACATCACAACAAAAAATAGGACAAACACAGTTATTTAGCAATTACTGAAACAATAGCAATGAAAGAAATGATAACATGATTCATAAACAAAATGAGCTCAGAAGAGAAAACTGTATGGATCAAAGAAAACAGGAACACCACACACACACACAAAAAAGTAATAAAATGACAGCAATCAATTCATACTTTTCAATAATTAAACTGAATGTCAATGGATTAAATTCACCCCTCAAGAGATGGAGAGTTCCAAGCTGTATAAGAAAACATAATCTATCAATATGCCGTCTACAAGAGATACACCTTAGACACAAGGACAAAAATAGACTAAAAACCAAAGATTAGAAAATGATAAATCAAGCAAATGGCTACCAAAAAAGAGCAGGAGTGGCAATATTAATTTCTGATACAACTGGCATTAAGACAAAAACCATCGTAAGAGACAAAGAAAGACATTATATAATGATTGAAGGATCCTTGAACAAGAAGACATAACCATAATGAATATCAATGAT
>NW_006922295.1:68215-74209 GCF_000298275.1 Orycteropus afer afer | reverse complement strand
AAAAAAGAAAACATAATATAACAAAATTCTTGGGTTACAACCAAAGCAGTGATCAGAGGCCAATCTATAGCAATAAATGCACACATCAAAAAAGAAGAAAGAGCAAAAATCAACATCTTCAACCAACGTCCCCAACAATTCAAAAAACAACAGCAAAAAAAAAAATGCCTAAAATCACCAGAATAAAAGAAATAATAAAGGTTCAAGCAGAATTCAATGAAACAGAAAGCAAAGAAACAATGGAAAAATTCAAGAAGTCTAAAAGCTAATTTTTTGAAAAAAATTAATAAAATTGGCAAACCCCTGCAAATTTAACAAAGGCAAAGAGGAAGAGAATACAAATAACAAAAATAAGAAATGAATTGGGCAACATCACAATAGAACCAACTGAAATAAAAAAGATAATATGATACTATGAAGAACTGTACTCCAACAAATTTGAAAGTCTAGAAAAAATGGAAAGATTTCTAGAAACACACTACTTACCTAAACTAACACAGGCTGAGTTGGGAAATTTGAACAGACCCATCAAAAAAGAAGAAATTGAACAGGTTATAAAATTTATAAAAATTACCAAGAAAGAAGTCCTGACCCAGGTGGTTTCACAAGAGAATTCTACCAAATATTCAGAGAAGAGCTGATACCAACACTACTCACACTTTTCCAGAACACAGAAAAGGGTGGCATCCTCCCAAATTCATTTCACAAAACAAATATAACCTTAATACCAAAAGCAGGCAAAGGCATCCCTTTTTAAAAAGGAAAATTGCAGACCAATAGTCCTCATTAATATAAATGCAAAAACCTTCAACAAAATCCTAGCCAGTAGACTCACTCACATATGAAAAAACTATTACACTATGCCCATGTTGGATTCATATCAGGTATGCAAGGATGGTTCAACATTAGAAAACCAAGGAATGTCATCCATCACATAAATAAAGCAAAGGAAAAGAACAACATGATCATATCAATTGTGGCAGGAAAGTCATTTGATAAAATCCAACAACCATTCCTGACAAAAATTCTCAGCAAAATAGTGATGAAGGATCATTCCTCAGCATAATAAAGGACATAAATGTAAAACCAGTAGTCAACATTATTCTCAATGGAGAGAGACTGAGATCATTTGCCTTGCAAACAGGAACCAGACAAGGATGTCCACTATCACCACTACTATTTAACATGGTATTGGAAGCCCAAGTTAGGGCAATAAGGTGAGAAAGGGAAATCAAAGGTAACCAAATTGGTAAGGAGGAAGTAAAATCATCCATATTTGCTGATGGTATGATCCTATAGCTGGGAAACCCAAGAAAATCAGTAAAAAAAACCTACTGGACCTAACTGAGAAATTTAGCGTAGTGGCAGGATTCAAGGTCAACATAAAAAAATCAGTTGGTTTCCTCTATACCAGCAAAGAGATTGCTAAAAAAATACATATGGGAATCAATATCATTTAGAACAGTTACCAAAAAAAAATGTGGGTATAAATCTTACCAGGGACACAAAAGACCTGTGCAAAGTGGTATAAATCTTACCAGGGACACAAAAGACCTGTGCAAAGAAAACTACAAAAGACTATTTCAAGAAACCATAAGAGATTTACATAAATGGAAGAACATACCATCCTCGTGGATAGGAAGAGTGAATATTGTGAAAATGGCAATTCTACCCAAAGCAACTATCCATTTAATGCAGTCCCAATCCAGATCCCATCAACATTCTTTAAGGATATGGAAAAAACATCACTAACTTTATATGGAAAGAGAAGAGACCTCAGATAAACAAAGCACTATTGAAGAAGAACAAAGTAGGAGATTGCACACTCCTGGATGTCATAATCTATATACAGCCACAGTAGTCAAAATTGCATGGTGTTGGTATAATGACAGACACATAGATCAATGAAATAGAACTGAGAACCCAGAAATAGATCCATTGCCCTGTGGTCAGCTGATCTTTGAGAAATGGCTGAAATTCATTAAATGAGGAAGGGATTGTCTGTTTAACTAATGGTACTAGAGGCAAATTTAGATGCCCTAATATATGGCATAAATAGACTATAAAACATAGCCCAAAATGCAGAAACCACAGAAGATAAACTAGATGCATGGTACCTTCTAAAAATTAAATTTATATATGCTTCCAAAGATTTCTCCAAAAGAGTAAAAAGAGAACCTACAGATAGGGAAAAAATGTTTGGCAATGACATATCTGACAAGGAGCTTACCTCTAAAATTTATAGAAAACTCCAACACTTCAACAACAAAAAGCCAAATAATTCAAATAAAATATGTGCAGAAGAAACAAATAGACACTTCACCAAAGAGAATATTCAGGTAGTCAACAAACACATGGAGAAATATTCACTACCATTAGCCATTTTCTCTCTGCCGTTAAGTTGGAGCCAACTTATTCTGACCCCTCCTTGGGTTTCAGAGGGAGTATCACTATGGGAGTAGATTGCACAATCATTCTTCTGAGAATGGCTTTTGGGTTTGAACCTCTAGCCTTCTCGTTAGTGGTCAAATTTCTTACACATTACCCATTAGAGAGATGGAAATCAAAATAGCAATGAGATACCATCTTGCCTCAGGGCTAGTAGGAAGGTTCAACACAACAGAAAATAACAAATAGTGGTGAGGATGTGGAGGGTTTGAGACTCTCCTACACTGCTGTGGGACAGTCAAATGATGCAAGCACTGTGGAAACCAGTACGGTGATTCCTTAAAAAGTAACAATTAGATATACCATTTGATCCAGCAATCCCATTACTAGGTATTATCCTGAAGAAGTGAGAACAAGCACACTCAAGTTCATTGCAGAACTATTTCAATAGCAAAAAGATGGAAACTACCTAGGTGCCCATCAAGAGGAATGGATAACCAAACTGTGGATAGAATACTATACAACCCTAAAGAATAATGTGAAATCTGCAAAACACTGCATAACTTGGATGAACTTGGGAGACCTTATGCTGACTGAAATAAGTCAATCAAAGAAGGACAAATATTGTATTAGTCCGTTATTTTAAAAAATCACAGAAAGGTCTGTATATAGAACAAAACTTTCTTTTTGGTTACCAGGGGGGAAAGTGAGGGGAACACTGCTAGATAATTAGAAACTATTGATTTCAGTGAAGGGAAGGGCAATGAACCAAATAGAATGATCAACACAGTGGCATTGAGGAAGAGGTAGACATAGAGAGGTACATGGGTGATACAGATAACAAAGATGAACCCTTTTGCACATATAGTACTGCATTGTCAGTGAAAGCAAACATTGATCTAGGGTGGATAGATAGGTGAGCAGGTTGAATGATCTGGTATGTCTTGGCCGGAGGGAAGACCATGTATCTACAGGCATATTTGAGCATTCTATAAGAATGTCCAGGTATATAGTAGAGCTGTCAAGGGACACGTTTGTAGTAACTTCTTAGTCACAGCCAGCTACCTGGAGGGAGTGAGGCGTTAGACCTGTGGGGTCAGGACCATTGTCACAGGGGTCACAGGGTCACAGGGGACATCAAGTGAAATTGGCATAACATACGCACAAAAACATTTTTCCACATTTTACTTTGGTGAGTAGTGACTGGGATTTTAAAAGCTTGCAAGTGGTCATCTAAATGCAATGATGAGTCAGTCTCTCCTCGTCCAGAACAAAGAAAAATGAAGAAAACCAAAGATACATGGAAATGATTAGCAGAAAGAATGGTACACAATGTGATCCTCAGCCTATATGACTCTAAGACCAGAAGAACTAGATGGTGCCCAGCTACCACTGTCAACCACTCTGGGGGGAATCTATGTAGGAGATTTTGGATAGAGTGGGAGAATAATATGGAACAAAACTCAGAATCATAAAAAATAAAACACCAAGTTTGCTGGTGTGATAGAGTCTGGTGAATCCCCTGAGACTATTGCCCCTAGCTGCCTTTCAGGTCTGGAATTGAGCCCATTCCTGTGGCTTACAGTCAAACAAAAGACAGGCATATTGAGCTAAACATTTACATTAGGTAGATACACTCCTTAGAGAGCTCAGTCACGGGAGAATAGAAGGGCGGTAAATGCACAGGGAGACAACTCGGGGGACAGGAGGGCATTGGAGGGAAAGGACACAGGGAAGAGGTAACTATCGGAAGGAGCTGGGAAGAGAACTGTTACACTGTGGGAAATTGCAGTCAATGTCATGAGACAAAACATATATGAATTTTTGTAGGGAAAATGAATTTGCTCTGTAAACTTTTACCCAGATCACAATAAAAATTTTAAAAAAAGAAACACTGGGGCCCAGATGGCTTCCCTGGCAAATTCTAAAAACATTCAGAGATGAACTGACACCAATTCTCCTCAAACTATTCCAGAACACATAAAAGAATGGAATACTCTCAAATCTGTTCTGTAAAGCAAGCATAACCCTGATATCAAAGCCAGGCAACACAACAATGAAAGAGAAAATTACAGAGCAATCTCCCTCATGAATACAGATACAAAATTTCTCAACAAAATATTAGCGAAGAGAATCCAACAACATAGAAAACAATATACTATGACCATGTGGGATTCTTATTAGGTATACAAGCAAGGTTCAATATTAGAAAAGCAATCAGTGGAATCCAACACATAAAAGAAAAAACAAAAAGAGGTACATGATCATCTCAATAGATGCAAAAAAGACATTTGACAAAATCCAAAAACCATTCCTTATAAAGGTCTGAAAATAGGAATAGAAGGGAAATTTCTCAACATAATTAAGTGTACATTCAAAAACAACAGGAATATTATTCTCATCAGAGAGAGACTGACAACATTCCTCTTCTGAATAGGAACCACAGAAGGATGCCTTTAATCATCACTCCTATTCAAAATATCTGATGTCCGGGAAATAAGGTATTACAGGGAAATGAAAGGCAGACATATTGGCATAGAAGAAATAAAGCCATATATATTTGCAGATGATATGTTCCTGTCAACAAGAAAACTGCTAGAAATAATAGAATGGTTCAGTAAAGTGGTAAAGTACAATATCAACATACATAGATCAGTGAGATTCCTTTGCACTAACAAAGGGAACTTGGAAAAAGAAATCAGGAAAATAATACCATCTACAGTGGCAACCAAAATAAGAAATAATTAGTAATGAATCAAATAGAGACACAAAAGACCTATAAAAAAAGAACTACCAAAAAAAAAAAAATCTAAAAACAGACTACATAAATGGAAGAATATGCCATACTAATGGATAGGAACACTTAACATTAAGAAAATGTCACAATGCCATTTACAATAGCTATTAAAAACATAAAATATCTAGGAACAAACCTCACCAGAGACACAAAAGACCTATACAAAGAAAACTATAAAACACTGCTAAAAGAGACAAGAAGGACACTACATAAATGGAAGAATGTACCTTGTTCATGGGTAGTTAGACTGAATATTGTGAAAATGTCAATATTACCTAAAGCAATCTACACACTTAATGCAATACAGATCCAGATTCCAACAATTTATTATGCCTATAATTACATATCTGGCAAGGAACTTATCTCTAAGATTTATAGAAAATACTCCAATGTCTCAACAGCAAAGGAATTAACAATCCAATTGAAAAATAGGCAGAAGACATGAATAGACACTTCACCAAAGAGGATATTCAGGTGGCCAGCTAATACATGAAGAGATGCTCATGATCACTGGCCATCAGAGAGATGTAAATCAAAACAACGAGATACTGTCTCACCCCGGAACTGATGGCAAGGTTTGACAAGACAAAAAAATTACAAATACTGGCAGGGAGTGGAGAGATTGGGACTCTGATACACTGCTAATGGCACTGTGAAATGATACAACCACTGGGGAAAGCAATATGGTGATTCCTTAGAAAGCTGGAATTGGAGATGCTATTTGACCCAGCAATGCCATTACTAAGTATATATCCTAGAGAGGTGAGAGCCAGGATAGGAACAGATATATGCACACTCATGTTCGTTGC
>NW_006922295.1:66704-67772 GCF_000298275.1 Orycteropus afer afer | reverse complement strand
TGTTACATTTGACAGTGGTATTCAATATTATCAATCTTTTTGAAAGAATGAACTTCTATACATTTTCAATCTTTATTGCTTTTTTTTTTTTTTTTTCAAATGTATTTGCTCTAATCTTTATTATTTCCTTTCCTTTGGTGACTTCAGACTTTCTTCCTGTTCCTATTCTAATAGTTGAAGATGTTGGGTTAAGGCATTGATTTTGTTTCTCTCTTCTTTTTACATATGTATGTATTTAAAGATGTGATTTTTCCACTGTGCACTGACTTCACTGTCCTCAAAGATTTTATTACTTGTTGTTCTCCTTCTAATTTGTTTAGAAATTTTTCATTTCATTTTATATTGCTTGAATTACCCAGTACTTTTTAAGCATGATGTTATTCAGTTTCTATGTATTTGATGTTTTTCCCTTGATCTTTCTTTTGTTGATTTCTAATTTTACAGCATTTTGATCTAAAAGATGGTTTGCATTATTCCAATATTTTTAAATTTATTGAGGCTTTCTTTTTGGGCTAACATATGGTTTGTTCTCGAAAATTTTCAATGTGAGCTGCAAAAGACTGTGTATTGTGCTGTCCTTAGAGGAGTGTTCTGCATACATCTATGAGTTCTAGTTAGTTTATTGTGTAGTTTAGATCTACTCTGTCTTTGGTAAGTTCTTCCCACTTCTGTGCTTCACTGAGAGTGAAGTATTAAAGTGTTTTACTACTATTGTGGAGTTTCAATTAGAATAAAGTTTTGATTAAGTACTTTGAGGCTCATTCTTTGTATGTACAGATTTTTTGTTGTTATGTCTTTTTGTAAATCTTTTAATTGTTATGTGATATCCTTCCTTGTCTCTTTTGCTGTTTTTTTGCCTTAAAGTTATTAGAAATTAATATTCCCAAACTTGTTCTTTTTTGCTTGCCATTTTCTTGATATACTCTTTTATGTCTTTTGATATTTAGCTTATGTTTTCTTTGTGTCTAAAGTGTGACTCTGATATATGGCATATTTTTAATGCATTTTATTGCAATATAATTTATGTACAGTTAAATACACAAAACTAAAGTGACATGGGTCAATGAA
>NW_006922295.1:49436-65979 GCF_000298275.1 Orycteropus afer afer | reverse complement strand
TTGTTATGTGATTTTTCGTGGTGTCAATTTCTTTATTCCATATAATTTTTCTATGCAGAGCTCATTTTGTTTATGAATCATGTTATCACTTCCTTCATTGCTATTGTTTTAGTATTTGCTGAATATTTATGCTGGTCCTCTTTTTTATTTTGATGTAAAGGTTTATCATTTTTCTTTGTGGTTTCCCTGTGATTTATAGTTTTCTACCCAAGTTTAGAACAGTCTGTTCTATCTTGTAGTTGTCTTGACATCCCTACCACCTAGAAGTTCTGTAATGGCACAGTTGTTTCCCTCTTTTTGGTTTGTACTTGTCCTAATTTGTCAATTTATATCTCTCGTTCCCTGTTTACAATCTTATAGGCTTATTTACTTTGGATACTTCTGTAGCTGGGTTGGTTTCTGGGTTATATCATCATGTGTTCTAATGGTCAGTTGTTGTTGGCTGTTGTTGCTTCTCTGTCCAAAGGGCTCCCTTTAACATCTCTTGTAAGGTTGGTCTGGATTTAACAAATTCCCTTAATTTCTGCTTATCTGGAAATGTCCTAATTTCACCATGATATTTGAGGGACAATTTTTTCTGGATACACAATATTGGTTGGAAAATTTTCTATTTCAGTGTTTTATATATACCATCTCATTGTCTTCTCATCTGTATGGTTTCTATCAAGAAATACAGGCTTAGTCTTATTGGTTGTCCCTTACAGGTAACTTTTCATTTTTCCCATGCTGCTCTCATGATTCTTTCTTTGTCTTTGGTTTTGGTAAGTTTGATGATGATATGTCTGGGTGATTTTCTTTTGAGGTCTATCCTGTTTGGGGTTCATTGGACTTCCTGAATTGATATATTCTCATCTTTCATGATACCAGAAAAATTCTCTCCCAACAAATTTTTGACAATTTTCTCTATGGTTTTGTTTCCTCTTGTTCTGGAATTCCGATTACACCTAGATTATTCTTTTTGATGGTATCTCACATGAACCTTAGGCTTTCTTCATTTTGTTTTGATCTTTTTTTCAGATTTATCTCTTTCCAAGGAAGTGTTCAGATTCGCCTTCAATCTCACTAATTCTGTCTTCCATTGATTCAATTCTGCTCCCTTACCCATTCAATGTCTTATCTATTTCTGAAAATTTAGTATTAATCTTCTTGATTTCTGTGTGTAGATTTTGTATCATTTTTAATTTTTAATTTATGTTGTCATTTTGTTTGTATATTATCTTTTGAAATTGTTCTAGGGTTTTCTCTGTGTTTTCCTTGATCTGTCTCTCAATTCATTGAAGAAACCTAAATATAATTGTTTTGAATTCTTTATCAGGGAGTTCCAAGGCAGCATCTTCCTCAGCAATGTGTTTTTGGTCTGTATCCTGATTCCTTGTTTCTCCTGCTTTATCTTGCTTCTTTGTGTGCACTATGATACTCTGTTGTCTCTGAGGCATTGTGACTTTTTGTGTTTATATTTAATTGGTGTTTGCTTGTTGGAGTGACTTGCCCACGATTTTTGTTTTCTTTGTTTGGTTTGTATGTTATCTATGCAAGCAGGGTACTATGTTGTGCTCCTGTCTTCACTAATTGACAACACTTATACACTCACCACCTGTCTCCTTTCCTGTTGTCTGCTTCTCATATGTCCCTGTCAACCTTGACAAACACAGCCTATTCTTAGGTCCTTGGAATCCAAATGAGAATGCTATCACTTTAAAATACAAAATGGTCACCACTTCTAAATATTCAAATTGGCTGTGCCCTCAGTCACTTTAAATATCCAAAATGGCCACCACTTGTAAACTTTCAAAATGACTGCACCCTTGGTCACTTTAAATATCTAAAATGATTGCAGTGTGTAAACTATCAAAATGGCTGCACCCTCTGGGCAGCAGAAAGTCAACAGCTCAAGTTATCTCCTTCCTTGCTGTTTCCCTTTCTAGTCATAGGCCACTGGTGCAATTGTCCCTGCAGCCCTTGGTGACCAGGGCTGATCTTTAGGTCAATTCTCAGGTCCCAACACCACTTGGAAATATTCAGGCTGTTGGTCTTGTCAGCGTAGCTGACAGTCCGCAGCTCTAACCGTCTCTGTACTCACTGTTTTCATTCAGGTTTTCCACTACTTGGTGCCTAATCCACTTCTGTATAGTTCCTTTCAAAGCTCAGGGCTCCAAGATTATCTTCTGTATCTCTGTCAATTGGTTTTTCTTTTCTTTGTTGAAGATGGTCTATGTTGCTTGTCTGCCTATTCCTCCCTCTTACCAGAAGTCTGATATACATCATATTGATGGGCCATGGTTTCTTATTCATTCTGCTACTCTCTGTCTATTGACTAGTGGATTTAATCCATTTTCATTCAGTGTTATTATAAATAGGTTTGAATTTTCACTCATTTTTTTGTTTTATTTTTTCTTTCTTTCTATTGTTGTTATTATGTTGATGGTTTCTTTCGTCCATATATATTTCTGTGAAGAGTTCATTTTTTTTAATGAGTTTTCTTATTATTTACTTTTTTTTGCTATAGTTTAATGTTTATGAATTTTATGATTTTCTTCCTTTTTTATTTTGGTGAAAAAGGTTATTAGTTTTCTTTGAGATTATCCAGTAATTTATAATTATCTCCCCATGATTAGAACAGTCCATTCCATCTTGAGATCATATTAACTTCCTCTCCATTTTGAAATTCTCTAATTATATCTTGTATTCCCTCTTCTTGCTTAGTAGTTTCCCCATTGCACTCTTACTTGAATAGTTTCTGCAAAGAAATCAGATCTTAGTCTTATTTTTCTCCTTTGTATATAACTCTTTCTTTTTCCTGAGCAGCTTTCAGGATTCTTTCTTTGTCTTCTGTTTTGGAACATCTGTTCAGGATATGTGTTGGTGACTTTCTTTTGGAATCTAACTTATTTGGGGTTCATTTAGTTTCTCAAATGCATATCTTTTCATCTTTCATGTTATTAGGTGTTTTGGTTACCTAGTGACACTCTGAGAGAAATATACCACAAATGGGATGGCTTGAGCAAACAGGATTTTACTCTCTTACCGTTTTGAAGGATAGACATCTGAGTTCAAAATGCCAGGGTCTAGGGCCTAGGTGAAAGATCCTCAAACTTGTGCTTCAGCTCTGCCTCTTGCTCCTGTCACACTGAAGCTAGAGGCATATCTTCACTCAGGCAGATGTTGGCTCCTGAGGCTGACAAACCCAAGGTAGACAATTAAAATGGCACAGTCCTGATATTCCCAAACCACATGGCAGACCATTAATTCAATCCATTGAAAATCCCAAGATTGGCAGAGCATAGCAGGCTACTGAATGAAAAAGGGCTGCATGCAGGGTTCAAGTGTGACAAAAATCTGGAGACCTTCCTCAAAGCTGCTTCATATATACTGGAAGTAGATCAGCTACTCAGCTACTCCAGTAGATTACACCATGGAATTGATTGCCAATCTCAACATGAGGAATACCTATATCCAGCTGTTTAGCCACTCAGCGAGACCCAGCCAAGTTGACAACAACCTTAACTACCACATTAGGGAAATTTTCTTCTAAGAAGTCTACTATTTTCTCTGTACACCTCCCGCCCATCTCTTCTTGTTTTGGAATTCTGATCATGCATAAGGTTTTTTCTTTTGATGATATACCATGCAATTTGTAGACTTTCTTCATTTTTTCTTTATTTTTTTTCTGATTTTTCTAGTAAATTAGAGTGACAGATCTATGTTCAGTTTCACTAATTCTGTCTTTCACTGACTCAATTCAACCTTCTTTCCATTTCAATGAATTATCTATTTATGAAATTTTAGTATTAATACTATGGATTTCTATTTTCTGTTTTATACAGTTTCTAATTTTCCACTTATTTTTCTTATTCCACTTATTCTTTTATTGTTTTCCTGAAGTCTTGTATACTTTTGTGTGTGTTACTCTTAATTTTGTCTGTGTTTTCCTTGATCTCTTTCTTAATCTGTTGAAGTGTCCTAAATATGATTCTTCTGAATTCCTTTTCAAATAACTTCCATACCATTTCTTCTTCAGAAATTTTTTCTGGGTTGGTAATTGCTCACCTGTTTAAGTCACTTTTGTGTGAATTGTTTTCTCTGAAACATGATGAATATGTTGTATTTGAATCTAATTGATTATTATACATTTTTGTGTTTTTTTTCCAAGTGTTTTCTTTTGTTTTGAGTGAGTTGGGTGGGTGTGCAATTCTGCTTATCTATTTGACAGCAAATAGACACTCCCTACCTTTATCCTTGTTAGTGTAGTAGAGGATGGGAATGTGACCACAGTTTTCTGTCTGTGTAGAGTAGTTGAAGGCAGGCTGGGTTGATGTTGACCATGATCTGTCATCAATCGAGTGGTATAAGAGTGAGTGCTGTGTGCATTCAATATATGGGGCAGGAGGAGTTGTGTGTGTGGCTGGGTGGGTACAGTTAGTTGCTGCTTCCCACCTGGTGGGACAAAAATAAATAAATGAAAATAATAATAATAATAATAACAATAATAGTAATAATACAGAAGGAAAGAATAGGGAAAAGGAATAAAACAAAAAACATGCAGAAGGAAGAGAAGAAAATAAAAGAGAATAAAAAGATAGAGTGGGGACAGCAGGGAGCAGGATCATATGGTCCTCAATGGCATGCTCTACCAGCTGTGCACATGGTAGAAGATGGGACACCCAGTGTACAGAAATGTACTTTGCCAGCCATGCAAGTGACAGATGTAGGGCACCTGATTCATGGCAGACTTTGCCCTCAAACAAAGGGATGGTGTGATATGGCACCCGATCCAGGGGAGCACTCCTTGATAATGTCAGAGTTGATGTACAACTCTCACTAGTTCTGCAAGAGTTTACCTCAGGAAACCAAAGTTTTAAAGTGCAGCCAGTCACAGGGAGAGAGATGGGCTGGTTAGTGTTAAGATTGTCACTAGCCTCTGGGTTGGTGAAGGTCAGACATGACCACACTTCTCATCAACAGGTGGGTGTGAGGTTTAAGTGGGACATCATATCTCTTGCTAACCAGCTACCACTGAAGGTACTCATAGAGTCCTTGGCAAAAGGAATTGGTCATCTTGCTTTTGCTTAATGGGAATCCTGTTTACAATAATTCAAAACAGTCACACTGTGCAATGTCAGTTGACAGCTCATCACTATGTATATTTCCTCATTCAATGTTTTCATTCAGAGACTCCTATAAGGCTTTGATCTATTTCTTTATCTTTCTCATTGAAGTTCAAGGATCCAGGATTATCATCTGTATCAGTCTCATTTGGTTTCTCTAATATTTGTTGTAGAGAGTGTGAGTAGCATTTCTGCCTCGTCTGACATCTTGCTCAGCTCTGTCTTTTCCTTAGTATTTATTTATTTATCTGGTGTATTAAAAAAGAAAAAAAAAAAAAAAAAAAAAAACTCACTGTCATCGAGTCCATTCTGACTCATAGCGACCCTCTTTGGGTTTCCAAGCTGGTAAATCTTTATAGAAGTAGATTGCCCAGTCTTCTTTCAGTGGAATGACTGCTGGATTTGAAATGAAAACCTTCTGGTTATCAGTCAAATGCTTTAGGCACTATGCCACCAGATATGAGTATTTATTTCATATTCTTGCCTTTCTTTTTGGAATACTTCCTTGAAGAATATTGGCAAAGCTAATCTGATAGTGGCAAATTCCCAAAGCTTCTGCTTTTTGGGCATGTCTTTGATGACAACTTTCTTGGGTAAAGAATTTTTTGTTGGTAATTATTTTTGTTCAGTATTTTATATACATCACTCCATTGTGTTCTAGCTTTTAGAGTTTCTGGGGAGAAATATATACAGACTCCTAGGAAAGCTCCTTGGTAGGTTATATTGCATTTTTCTCTTGATGCTTTCAGAATTCTCTCCTTGACTGTGGTTTTCAAGAAAATTTTTAGTATATGGCATGGAATTTATCTTTTTTTTTTTTTTTTTTTAATTCTTATAGGAGTTCACGTAGCTTCCTGTATTTCCAGATTAGGTTCTCTATTCAGGTCTGGGAAATTCTCTCTGTCTTATGAAGAATTTTGTCTACACCTTTGTGGTGTCTTGGTGCTCTGGAATTCCAATAATTCTATGTAAGAATTCTTAATTGAATACTGTATTTCCATGTGGGTATATTTACTCTTCTTTTTTCTGAGACTTAAATTCTACTGGTGATTCTTCTTTGTTTCCAACTTTTGGATTCCAATCACCAGTGATAATCAGCACATCTTGATTGCATGTTTGATCAGTTTCAGACTGCAGAAGTTGGTAAAAGTCTTCAATTTCCTCATCTTTGGCCTTTTTGGTTGGTGCATAAATTTGAATAATAATAGTATTAACTGGACTTCCTTGTAGGCATACAGATATTATCCTATCACTGACAGCATTGTACTTCAGTATAGATCTTGAAACATTCTTTGTGATGATGAATGCCACTCCATTCCTCTTCAACTTATCATTCCCAGCATAGTAGATCATATTGTTGTCTGATTCAAAATGGCCACAACTGGTCCATTTCAGTTCACTAATGGCTAGGCTATCAATCTTTATGTATTCCATTTCATTTTGACAACTTCCAATTTTCCTAGATGTCTCTTCTGACATCCATTTTTGTCTTTTCTTCCTTTCTTGTCTTTTTAATGACCTTTAGCTTTCTTCATGAATGATGTTCTAAATATCCTCCCACATTTTGTGTGATCTTTAGCCATTGATTTTCAATGTGTCATCTATTCTTCAGATGTTCTCTAATTTCAGGTGTGATATGGTTAAGATCATATGTTGCCACTGTGTACTTGTTTTAACTGTCTTCAGCTTCAACTTGAACCTGCATGTGAGCAGTTGATGGTCTGTTCCACAGTCAGCTCCTGGTCTAGTTTTGCCAAAAGATATTGAGCTTCTCTATTGCCTCTTTCCATAGATGTAGTTGATCTGATTCCTGCGTATTCCATCGGACAAGGTCCATGTGTATAGCCCCTATTTATATTGTTATAAAAAAGAATTTGCAATAATTAAGTTGTTGGTCTTGAAATATTCTATCACGCAATCTCTAGCATCATTTCTCTCTCCAAGAGATATATTCCAGTTATCAGTGATTCTTCATTTCCAACTTTTGCATGAAAATCACAAATAATAATCAACACATCTTGATTGTCTGTTTGGTCAAATTCAGACTGCAGATGTTGGTAAAAATCATCAATTTCCTCATCTTTTGCTTTGGTGTTTGGTTCTTAAATTTGACTAATAGTAGTATTTACTGGCCTTCTTTGTAGGCATTTGGATACTATCATATCACTGTAGAAATCTTGAAACATTTTTTTGTGATGATGAATGTCACACCATTCCTCTTCAATTTGTCATTCCAGCCATAGTAAATCATATGGTTGTGTTTTTCAAAATAGCCAAAACTATTCAATATCAGCTCACTAATGCCTATGATATCAACCTTATGTGTTCCATTTCATTTTTTACAACTTTCAGCTTTCCTAGATTCATTCTTGTATTTTCCATCTTCTGATAGATGTTTGCAGTTGTTTCTTCCCATTTTGAATCATGTCACATTGGCAAATGGAGGTCCCAAAATCTTTACTCCATCAATGCAAATATACTTTACTTTGAGCAGGCAGCTCTTTCCCAATCATATTTTGAGTACCTTCAGAACTGAGGGTCTCATCTTTCAGTGCTATATCAGACAACTCTATCAGACAAGGTTTTAATGCTATTCATAAAGTTTTCCAGTAACATACCAGACAGTGTTTCACTGCTATTCATAAGGTTTCCACTGGCAAATTCTTTGAGAAATGGATGGCACTTTTCTTCTTCTGAGTCTATCTTAGTCTGGAAACTCCACTGAAACCTGTCCACCGTGAGTGACCCTGTTAGTATTTGGAATTACCAGTGGCATATCCCCTAGTCTAACAGCAGCACACAAAGCAGCATAGTATGACATGTTGAGAGATGAGGTTAGTATCTAATTTTATTCCTCCATTTATTTCTTGAGGTTTTTTTTTTTTTTTTTGTCTGTGTGATTTTTTCATTCTTTAACCCTATTTCACAGCACTGTCTGAAAATTGTCAATTATTTCCATTAGTCTGGCCTCCAATGGGGAAATTTCCTTTTCTTTGTTTTGCTTCTATTGCTCCTTCTTCTCTTGTGATTTTTTTGTGTCTTAGTATTTTTTTTTTCATTGTAAATGGGCTATATTATTATTATTATTGTTTACTTTACAATTTGTATTCTAATCTTGCTGAAAAAATTTCTGATTGTGCACTCTCATGGTGCAGTCGCCATGTGCCAGGCTGCCATCTAAAAGGGCAGATTCTGCATCCACCAGCCACTGTGTTTAGAAGATGTAGTAGTCCCTTCTAAGATTCAAAGCACTGGGAATTCTCTGGGGTAGCTCCTCTCTATTTTATAGACTTGTTATGAGTCAGAATCACTCCAGCAGGTGTGGGCTTGGTATCTTCTCCTGAGAACTTATAGCATTCTTATTCTGAGACTATTTTCAGTACTTAATGAGGATTTTAGGATGCTTGATCTCTGGAATTCAATACACATGTGCAAAAAGAATGTGTTAGTTGGTTGTAGACACTCATGTAAGTGGTGAAGCTCAATTTTCCTTTGGTTATTATCTGGGATTCTCTATGTTTTATGTAATTGAAGCCTCTGCACAAGGTCATCCATAGTATTCCACTGTGGACAGGAAGCTAACTATTTACCTCCATGTAGCCCATCTTTCTGAATTATTTCCTTCACCCTGCTTCTGTTTCCATTCCTCCTGGTCCTAGTGCTCATCCATCCCATGCCTTAGAAAGATTCAATAGCACTCTCTCACAGAGCAACATTCTCCTTTCTTTCCAGTTGCAAGACCCACCAACTACTATGGCCAATCTGTGCTACCTTAAAAAAAAATTAGCTACAGTTTCCTCAGATTAGATCATTTTCTATGTTCCCTGTTTGGGATATGGTCTAGCCCCACCCCAAAGGGGCTGTAATTAGCAGTTGCTCCTGATTTTAGGAGGTAGGTTCTCCCAGCTTCTGTTCTAACCCTATACCTTCTCTCTCTCATTTCTGGACTCATCCTGACTCCCCAATACCTCAGCTGTCATCTAGAGTCCTGAGATATCATTCTATACTTGTTTTTATTCATTTTTTCAGAGGGTAACTAGGGGAATAAATGGGAGCATCCTCTCACTTCTCTTTCTCTGAACTCCACAACTGTCATATATTCCCATATTATTTTATAACTGATCTTACTAACACAAAACTCTCCTTATTTTTTTTCCTAAATTTAAATTTAAACTGATATAAAAATGATTTTTATGAGATACAATGTCACTGTATATTCTACCTGAATTCTTTTTGTTTGCTGACATCCCTCAACTTCTTACCATGCTTACTTGAAATTAAATTAACCTCTACTTATACTTCTAGATGCATTTGTTGTTAGTGATTTTTTTTTTACTTTGTGTATGAAATGATTTTCAGTTCTTGAACTATAATATATTCTGTCATGTCCCTGTGCATTTCAGCTTATTTTATTTTTATATCCTTATCTACCCAGTAATTGCTACTACTAACTTTTTCAAATATTAGCTCAGTCATCGTTTCTGCTCTGTAGTTTCCCTTAACTTCTTAATCCTAACATCAATTTTTAATTAGATACTTCCTTCTCGCTGCTCACAAAATACTTTCATGTAGAGGTTATTGCTATATGTTTCCACTATGTTCTTGAATTATTTGCCTACTTTTCATAAGAAGTCTGTATTTCTTGAAAGTTCTGATTTTACTGATATTTTCCCTAAGGTTACTATGTACTCCTGTGTATTGTACAAAACTGGACAAACCAAAAGTTAATTGACTATCCACTGAGGTAATAAAAGGAGCTCTGGTGGCCCAGTGCCTGAGGCATTTGACCGCTTATGAGAAGGTTGGAAGTTTAAACTCACCAGCCACTCTGCAGGAGGAAGATTGGGCAATCTACTTCCATAAAGATTTACCTCCTTGGAAAACCAATAGGTGTCGCTATGAGTCAGAATCGACTAGCTGGCAGTGAGTTATTTTGGTCTGAGGTTATAAATGGAAGGATTTGAAGAGAAATGATAAACAGTGTTCAAAAATATAATCCACTTTTCATGGATCATTATTGATAGTGTTCTTACCATGACAGTTATAAAAATGCATATGTACATATGGGCACACTTAAACAAATAAGAAAGCAAATATATATATAGTTTTTAGTTTGATTCTCAAATACAATAAAATCAAGATTTATTAATTTAAAAAATCATGATTAATTAATTTGGTGAATTTTTTCCTATTATTTTGATTTCCTTCAATTATTTTTGGATATGAATATTCTTAAAAGTCAAAGAGATGGAACTTTAAGTTGATCAATATAGAGTAACCCCGGAGAGTGGACTATTTCTTAATATCAATATCCTAGGTAATCAGTTTGTGGTAAAGCATGGAGAAATAAAGATTATATTTGTGAAAAAGGCCCTGAGAAGTTAAGTTAACTTATTAATTGTATTTATTTTGAAGAACTAGAAAAAGTTTCAGTGGAAAAAAAGAATATTACTACCTTTCAAATTCAATCCAAATATAGCATATTAAATCAATATATGAAGCCTTATCTGCATTAAAATATGTAAATAAAGTCTCAATGAATTCCTGCTGCTTATGTTTTGATTGAGCTATAATTATCATAAAACTAACTCTCAATTGTTGCATCACTTGTTCTGTGAAAGAAGCTAAAGATGTACTTATTCTCTACTCATAACAGGAAAATAAGATGAACAAAAAGTCTCTTGCCAAAAGTAGTTCTGGAAATTCTGTGCTGAGACAGAAGACAGTCATCATGGAACACATTGATGCTACCATTATTTCTGTACTTTTTAGGTTTTGCCAAGTTTATTCCAACTCATAGAAATCTTATACATAACAGATAAAAAAAGTTGCTAAGTGCTGACCCATCCTCACACAATCATAGTCATGCTTGAATACTTTGTGGTAATCATTGTATAAATCCATCTCGTTAGAGGTCTTCTTTTTCATGAATCTTCTACTTTACCAAGCATGATGTCATTCTCCAGGATTAGTCCTTCCTGATAACATGTCCAAAACAACCAACATGTAGTCTCATCATCCTTTCTTTTAAGGAACATTGAGATTGTACTTCTTCTAAGACAAATTTGCTCATTCTTGTGGCAGTTCATGGTATATTCAGTATTCTTTGCCAGTACCATGATTTAAATTTGTAATTTCTTCTTCCTTAGTATTTAGCTTTTGCACGGATATGTGGTGATTGATAGGTTGTTGCTGTTTCATTATAGAATTTTGCAAGATCAATAATTTATTCATCAAACATACTTTATTTCAACAATATAAATGAAGACTAAATACATGTACCATGCCAGTTGGAATGCACAGGAATCAATCAATCAATGCCTTGGAGATATTGTGGGTTCAGTTCCAGATCATTTCAATAAAATGAATATTGGAATAAACAGAGTCACACAATTTTTTAGCATCCCAATGCATATAAAAAATTAAGCTTGCATTTTCTCTGTAGTTTATTAAATGTTCAATATCAATAAGAAAAAGTTGAAATACTGTAAGAATTAGCAAAGTTTGACAAAGAGATAAAAAATGAGTATATATTGTTGGAAAAATGACTCGGAAAGACTTGCTCAACTTAGGGTTGTCACAAACTTTCAACTTGTAAAAGATTTAATACCTGCAAAGCACAATAAAATGACATGTACCTGTACTAGGTAAGTGACGATGGAGAAGCTCTATATCATCAGTCATAACAATGCCAGGTGCTGACTATGGAACAAACCATCAAGTACTCATATGCAAGTTCAAGCTGAACTTGAAGAAAATTAATAAGGCCACAAGAGCCAAAGTACAGCCTTGAGTATATCCCACCTGAATTTAGAGACAATCTCAATAACAGATCTTAACACTAGTGTTAAGATCACTTAACATTAGTGTCTGAAAATCAAAACAGCTGTGGAATGCTAATAAGGATATCATACATGAATAAAACAAAAGATAAATAAAAAGATAGGAAAGTAAGAAAAGACCAAAATGAATGTCAGGAGAAACTCTGAAATTTGTCTTTGAACATAGAAAGTAAATGTGAGTGGAAGAAATGATTATGTAATAGAGTGGAACAAAATATTTCAAAGGATGACTCAAAAATACAAAATAAAGATTATAATGAAGTGTGAAAGACCTGGAATTAGAAAACCAAAAGGAAAGACAACACTTAGCATTTCTCTAGATGAAAAAATTGAAGGACTGTATTTTTTCTACTGCCTTAAATAATCATTATTTTGGCTACTTAGCATATTCAAATTTCTTTTGTTAGAGTATTCACTTTACCCAGATACAACATTGCTCTGATTACAAAAAAAATAAATGTTGTATTCACACTAAACTACTTCTTTGACAATGTAAAAAATAAAAAGTCAGTTATTAAGATCATAAATCAAATGAACTGAGAATTTTTTCCAATAGATGTTCATGTTAAAGTTTTAAAATTTTTAATAAAATTAAATAATAATAAAATTTAAAAACAAATTTTATTGCCCATCTCTTACCCCTTTCATATCCCTACCTACAAAGACGTAATTCTACTTATGTTAATAGTAATAAATGGGGACATTTTAAGTTGGATTTGGGACTTAACAGGTTTTCAAATTTCTAAATTTCAGCTGAATTAAATTGCTTTCAGCAGTCACCATGTAGATGAAAATATTCTAAATATGGAAGTAATTTTAAAAAATGTAACATTGATATTTTATCAAACAAAATATACATTATATAGAGATAAAGGAAAAATGTCTACTTCTTTGTTGCATATCCTTTTTTTTTTTAATTTATTTTTTAAATTGTGCTTTGGATGCAAATTTACATAGCAAACTTGTTTTATATTGTACATCTGGTTTCATGGCCCTGATTACTGTCCCCAACTATAAGGATCTCTCCTCCCCTCTCCTCATTGTGACCACCCCCTACCTGTGCCCCTCTCATCCATGCATTACTATCTGTCCAGCTTTCCTTCTATGTGAATGGTATTCCTCTGGTGTCTCATGGTTGCGTGATCCAAAGGGTACATCTCCCTAGAGTATGTGGGTGCATTGACTTGGGGTAGGTGTTCTGTATGTGTGTCTTTCTACTGTTGGGCTGAGAGCCAATCCATGTAAGTGCCTCTATTTCTAGACTTGAGGGTAACGTTCAGCCACATTCTTGAAGGTTCTACCAGTCTCTATCTGACCAGGAACTCTGGTCTGTTTTGTATTTTTAATCCCATTCCACATTTTTCTTCCCACTCTCTCCAGGATCTCCAGGTTTGATCCTTTTCCAAGTGGTTGGCATTTTTAGCTGGGCACCATCTCAGGTAGTGGAGGCTGAGGTTCATGTGGCCCATCTTATCTTTAGCAAATTCTTTCCAGGTGACTCAGATTTTCTTCACTCTTCCTTGCTCCAGTGGAGGGGAGACCAGTAGTTGTATCTTTGATGTATTTTTGAAAGCTTTTAAGACCCCAGTCACAACTCACCAAAGTAATTTGTAGAACAAAATTTTTATGAGCAGTATGTGCCAATTGAGCATGATGTCCCCTCAGACTATGGTCTGAGCTCCCAGACCTGGTAATTCCCTCTCACAAGATGTTTGGTTGTCTCTGCAAAGTTCCTCCCACCATCCCACCTTGTCTTCTGTTGCTTCTGTAATGCATGTGGCTAATTTTGCAGCACAAGTGCATATGTAAGATTATCTTCATCCAAATATATCCTTGGTCTAAGGTGTATTCCTGTTTTCCTACCTTCACTTGCTCTTCTCAGCTGCCTATGCATTAATCTGTAGCCTGATATTTGGTGCTATTGATACTGCAGTGCTGTGCCTATAATAGTGTTTGTTTCTGTTGTCTATATCTTTTTGTGTACAATTTGGTGTTTTTCCTTTCCCCAGTGTCACCATGTTGGTCATAGTGTCTTTCCATGTCATTCTTCCCTTCACCCAAATCAACATGTGACCCTCAAATTGTCCAAAATTTTCCCTCCCTTCCCTCACAGCCCTGGTAACCAACAAAGTGAGTTTCCTTCCCTGAACAAACTTCCCTTGACTTTTTAAATAGTGAGCTCATACAATATTTGTCCTTTTGTGATTGACTTATTTCACTAAGCATTCAACAGACCAAACCAAACTCACCCTCTTCAAATTGATTTGACTCATAGAGACCCCTCCCAGGGTTTCCAAGGTGGTATCTCTATGGAAGTAGAATACCCAATCATCTTTCTGAGGAGTGGCTGGTGAGTTTGAACCACCAGTCTTCTGATTAGGAGTCAAATGCCTTAGGCAAAACACTACCAGAACTCCTGCATAATGTCCTCTAAACTCATCCATGTTGTGAGATGATTCATGTATTCATCATTGTTCTTTAATGTTGCGTAGTATTCCATGTGTGAATGTACCATAGTTTGGTTATCCAATTATCTGTTGATGAACAGTTAAGATTGTTTCTGTTTCTTTGCTATAGTGAATTGTGCTGCAGTGAACATGGGTGTGCATATGTTGATTCATGTTCTGTCTCTTACCTCTTTAGGATATATAATCAGTAATGGAATTGCTGGATCAAATGATATTTCTATTTTCAGTTTTTAAGGAAATGCCATATTATTTTCCATAATAGTTTTTACCATTTTGCACTCCCACCTGTAGCGTATGTGAGTCCCTATCTCTCTGCAGCCTTTTGAGCATTTGTTATTTTCTGTCTTGTTGAACTTTCCTATTATTGCTAGGGTGAGAAGGTATATAATTGTTATTTTGATTTGCATCTCTCTAATGGCAAATGATTGAGAGCATTCCCTCATTTGTTTGTGGGCTGCCTGTATAGTATCTTTAGTGAAGTATCTGTTCATTTCCTATTTGTTACATATTCAGATCTAAGTTTAACTTAATATACTAGAAAAATCTAAACTTTGACTTGTTTGGCTTTCCTCTGATATATGAGAGACACAAATTTTTTATGTTATATCAGAATGCTATTCCCACCAAAATCTATTTCTTTTAAAAACTTTCACACTCCAGAAGGTAAGTATGTAGTAATGTATAATAATCCAACAATAATCATAAACATGGGCATTGCAGTAGTAAAGACCAACCCACTTGCTGAGTCAATTCCAATTCATAGGGATGATATAAGACAGAGTAGTACTGCCCCACAGGGTTTGCAAAGTTGTAAATCTTTATGGAGGCCGATTATCACATCTTTTTCCTATGAAACAACTGGTAGGTTTGAATTGCCAAATCTCTTGATTAGCAGCTGAGCACTTAAAACAGTGTCATCAGGGCTCCTATAGTACTAAAAGAATTTTTAAATGATTAAAATACCATTTTAGCTGATCACAGCAATTTAAGTTAATGGATAATATGTGGATGGAATTCAAGACCATTTAATAAGTATACAGGTAGTCCTCAATTTATGATGAGGTTCTATTCTGACAAATTTTTAGTTGATTCTGACATAAGTTGAATACCTCTTTTTTTTTTAAGTTTTCCTTATTATTACCATTTAATTATCAGAATCTTTATAAACTGATCTTTATATGACTTTGGGGGATAACATGAGAATGATAATATGAGCAAATTATGAGTTACATCATTGTATGTAGTAAATATTGCTAATGACAAGATGTACAAAAATTACACTTATAAGTGTAGTTAGGTGTAGTTAGTCATAACTCAAATACATTGTAAGTTGAGGACTATATATGTGTGTGTGTGTGTGTATAAAAGAGTCTCTGAGTGTTGCAATCTGGTATGTACACAACTACTTGTCAAAAGGTAGGTGGTTCGTGCCCACCCAGAGGAACATCAGAAATAGGCCTGGTGATCTGCTTCCAAAATGTCACAGCATTGAAAACTCTATGGAACAGTTCTACTCTGCACACAAGATCATCATGAATTGAAATATACTTGACACAAGACACAACAATATTGAGAAGGAAGTAAAGGAATAATCTAGAATGTTTCATTAAATATGATTGCTAATCTAAGATTTACTAAAAATATAAAAAAAAAAAAAACACAGAAACTTCACCAAGGATCCTTTCTTTTCACCTTCTTCCTCCAAAATAAAATCTACAATGGAAAGAACCTATAAAACATGACACACACAATTATAGGAGCACATACACAATTTGCCATGGGTTCTAGAGCAGAGAATACCCACTCAAAATGATGGAATAATGTTGAAAAACAATTCTGGGAAGAAGCTATGTTTGAGTGAAATATTGGAAGATTCACAACTTCCTGTTGATTAAAGAGGAATGTTATTTGGTGGCAGGAGAAAAGTTCCTATGTCTTGGCATCAAAGAATGAAATGTGCTTTCAGGGAGCTATGACTAGTTGGTGAAAAGGCCCACAAAATCTACTGAGGATAGAGGTCTAATTCAAGTCTATAACAGGTGAAACTACTCTTGAATTATGTTGAGGATCATGGAGAGAGATAATACATATATACATATATATACATATATACATATATACATATATA
>NW_006922295.1:41932-44447 GCF_000298275.1 Orycteropus afer afer | reverse complement strand
GGGACCCAACTCATAGCAACTCTTCCTTGGGTTTTCGAGGCAGTATCACAATGGAAGTTGATTGTCCAATCTTCCTTCCCAGGAGTGGCTGGTGGATTTGAATCACCAGCCTTCTGGTTAGCAGTCAAAAGCCTTAGGCAATATGCCATGAGAGTTACCAAATATTGATTGCAACTTAAAGTTATTACAAAAAAATTGTGCAAGTATATTTTTGTAAATATTTGTATTTATTTTCTGAAAACATTAAAATTATCATCATGGAATAAAACAGAATCTTGATGAAATTTTTTATACTTCATGTGTTTTTTTATTTATATTTTTTTAAATTTTATTTTCAATTCCATATTTATTTGTTTGAGGTGAGATGTGGCTAAAATTCATCTTTGTCATGTGGCCATGGATTATGACTCTTAGCAAAACAGTAAATACTCTTGGGCAATTCTCTCTGTAAAGTGATAGAAGTCTCCTTTGAGTTGCTGGGGCAATTCTTTACCTATGTTTTCAGTTAAATCCACTGGAAGAGACTTGCTGAGCCCTGCTCCCCCAACAATAGTATCTCAAAATATTTTCCTACTATTTTTGTGTGTGTGCTTTTATAAGGATACAATGAGGGGGAAAATTATATATATATATATATATAATTATATATATATATATATAAAGTTCTTTAAGCCAATACAAGAGCAGTTCTCAGAGTCCTCATTTGCTTTCTAATTACTAGTTTTTCCACAAATTGCAGTGAAAAATGTATATTCCCTTCAGATGAAAACACTCACTCCTCCATAAGCACAAGACATGGAGGCTTTGACACAAAAACAGAGGCAAATAATCACAACAAAGCTCATTACTCCAAGATCAGTACATATTTCAATGGTAAATTATTTGGTTTAGATGAAACCACAGGTAGAACACCAGTGTTACAGCCATATTGATCTTTTTTCCATCCAATCAGAGATCAGTTCTGATGTTGCTGATCTTCACACAGAGAAGGTCTGGGTCACTAAGACCTGAGAAAGCACAGAAATTTAACTTAGACCATGAGGGGATTTACAAACCTGTACTCTGTCAAAGTGATTAACACTTTGGCTTTAGTGTAATACCAGGTGCATTTCCCTGGTACTAAAGAAGGCTTAGCTTCATCCATGTATTTCTTCTCTAATAGGTTATCTTATCATCACAGAACAATGTCTGAATTAAGTTATATTGCAGTACATGTGTACCCTTCTGTTCTTGATTCACTTTCCTCTTAATAAAATATAAAAGGCAGAGTATTAACCTTCCAATAATCACCCATTTCTCTTGTTCCTCCTCCTCAATTCCTAGCAGTTTAACTCACTTCTCCAGAATGGAATGAGAATTGGTCCCTGATTCTCCTTCCTCTTATCATCTGGTCTCAGCTGCTGATCTCACGGAACAACGGCTTGAATATAAGCACTCATACTTGGAAGGATAAGCAGTTGAATAAGGATATTGCAATCAGAGCCTATCCAAAATTTGTACTAAGAAAATAATTATTTCAAAGAGCTTCGACACTTCTTAAAACAGATTATCTTTTACTTGATTACTTGATACAATTCAATTTTCTCTGAACCTCGGAGAAACACCTATTGAGCTTATAAATATCCTAATGGCAGAAGAAGGTCTTTACTTTCTTTGCATTTGAGCAACTTTATGGCACATTTTCATCTTTCTCCTCAAGAAAGAAACTATGTTTATGTTGAATTCAAATCTTCAGTGTTTTTTAGAAAGGAAAATATTAGATATATAATCTGGTATTTCCTAGTTTCTATACTTCTTACAAGATTCATAAACCTTAGATCTGAATTTCAGTCAAATGTTTTGTTATACATATGTGATGATTTAACTAAGTTTTTTCCTTCTCCATGCTTTATAAAAGAAATATTTCTGAAAGGTACTAAATGTCAAAGTGATAATATTCAAAAGATTCAAGACAGATTTTTTTTCAGTAGCAGAAATAAAAAATATTGCAATATTTCACTGTGGCAAAGTTGCGTGTACTAAACCAAAGCTGATTCTAACTATCTAGTCAGAAAAACTGACTTAAAACAGTTTATATATTTATTTATTTTAAATTAAGCATAACATCGTAGATTCAGCAATGCGTATTTTGTGGTTAGCTTTCAAAATGTAAAAGTAATTTAGCTCCTCAATCTTTTCTCTCTTTGTGCCTAGGGAATGTAATTTCTATCGAGGCAGAAATAAATATCTATTTTCAAGCCAAACATAAAAGAAATACTGAACTTCTTTGTTTTATATAGAGATAATTTTACTTTATGTCCCTTTCCCACAAGGCCTTTGAGACACTTAGCCTCAGGTTGTAAAAGAAGCTGAGGGCTTTCTTAATCAGACAATGTTGCATGTGAGTTACTGTAATGGTGAGTTCTAATTATGTGTCAACTACTCACCTGTGGAACCTCTGAAGTACACACCGAATCTGGCCCAGAACTTCCTTTACCTCTGGTGGCTTTGTGCCACTTTTTTTTTTTTTTTTTCC
>NW_006922295.1:34252-36453 GCF_000298275.1 Orycteropus afer afer | reverse complement strand
TTTTTTTTTTTTTCTTTTCCAGCCCATCTAGGAATTTGGCATACTGTACACTCCCATCCTTGATAACCAACAAAATTTCCTTCCATTTATAAACTTTCCCTTGATTTTTTACAATTTGGGACTAATGCAACATTTGTCCTTCTGTGATTGACTTATTTCACTCAGCATAATGTCCTCCAAGTTCCTCCATGTTATGCAGTGTTTTGTAGATTCTACATTTTTCTTTAGGATTACATAATTTTTCTTTAGGTTTCCATTGTGTGTATGCACCACAGTTTGTTTATCCATTCCTTGGTTGGTGGGAACTAGTTTGTTTCCATCTCTTTGCTTTTGTGAATAGTGCTGCAATTAACATGGGTGTGCATCTATCTATTGGTGATCTGGCTCTCACATCTTTAGAATATATACCTAGTAATGGAATTTCTAGATGAAATGGTATTTCTGTCTCCAACTTAAGTAATTACCATACCTATTTTCACAGTGGTTATACTTTTCAGAGTCTCACCAGCAGTGTATGAGAGTCCCAATATCTCCACATTCTTGCCAGCATTTGTTATTTTCTGTCTTGTTGAACTTTGCTATTAATGCTGGGGTGAGATGGTATCTCATGGTTGTTGTGATTTGCATCTCTCTAATGGATAATGATTGTGAATATTTCTTCATGTGTCTGTTGGTTGCCTAAATATTTTCTTTGGTGAACTGTCTGTTCATGTCTTCTGCCCATTTTTTATTGGATTTTTTGTCTTTTAGATGTTGAGGTGTTGGAGTTTTCTATAAATTTTAGAGATAAGTCATTTCTCCCATATGTCATTGTTGAATATTTTTCCCATTCTATAGATTTTCTTTTTACTCTTTTCGAGAAGTCTTTTGATGCAAGTAGAATTTAATTTTCAGAAAGTTCCTATCATTTATTTTATCTTCTTCTGTTTGTGCATCTTGGGTTATGCTTGAAGTCTACTTATGCCATAAACTAAGGCCCTTAAGTTTTCCCCTATTTTTTCCTTGATGAACTTTATAGTTTCATGATTCACATTTAAGTCTTCAATCCATCTGGAGTTTGTTTTTGTGTATGGTGTGAGGTATGGATCTTGTTACAATTTTCTGCAAATGGATATCAAGTTTTGTCCGCATCATTTGTGAAAAAGACTATCTCTTCCCCATTTAATTAATTTCAGCCCTTCGTCAAAAATCAGTTGTGCATAGATCAATGGATCAATTTCTGGTTTCTCAGTTCTGCTCAACTGTTCTGTGTGTCTGTTTTGGTACCAATACTAGGCTGTTCTGATTACTGTAGCTGTGTACTTTTGAGATCGGGGTGTATGAGACCTCTGACATTGTTCTTCCTCAGTAGTACTTTGCATATCCAAGGTCTCTTCCTTTCCATATAAAATTAATGAATGTTTTTTCTATGTCTTTAAAGAATGTTGGTAGAAACTGTATCAGGATTGGATTGAATATATAAATTGCTTTGGGTAGTATTGACATTTTCACAATAATCAATCTTCCTATCCATCAGCATGGTGTATTCTTCCCTTTATGTAGATCTCATAGTTCCTTGAAGTAATGTTTCATAATTTTATTTGTATAAATATTTTGTGTTCCTGGTAAGGTTTATTCCCAAGTATCTTATCTTTTTGATAACTATTGTAAATGACATCAATTTATTTATTTCCTTTTCAGAGACCTCTTTTCTTGTATAGAGGAATCCAACTAATTTTTGTTTGTTGGTCTTGTATCCTGCCACTATGCTAAATTTTTCAATCTTTCCAGTAGTTTTCTTGCTGAATCTCTTGGGTTTTCTATATATCGAATCATATTACCTGCAAGTAGGGATAGTTTTCCTTCTTCCTTGCCAATTTGGATGACTTTGATATATCTTTCTTGCCTTATTTTCCTGGCTAGGACTTCCAAAACAATGTGGAATAGAAATGGATACAGAGGGTGCCCTTGTCTGGTTCCTATCCATAAGGGGAGTGGTTTCAGTCTCTCTCCATTAAGATTAATTTTGGCTTTTGGTTTTGCATATATGCTCTTTAATATTTTGAGCAATTCTTATTCTATTCCTATTTTTATGAGGATTTTTATCAGGTTTGGACATTAGATTTTATCAAATAATTTTACGCATCAATTAATATGATCATATGATTCTTTTATTTTACTTATATGATGAGTTATGTTGATTGTTTTTAAAATGTTGAACC
>NW_006922295.1:33598-34152 GCF_000298275.1 Orycteropus afer afer | reverse complement strand
TTTTTTTTTTTTTTTTTGATTTAGGACAGTTACAGAGAGAACATAAATTATATATTTAAATAGATGTAAGATATAAATAAATATTTTAGAGATAGGTTAAAATCGTAAAATCAATAGACATTAGTGACACATTGTATGGATTGAGATGATTTCATAAAACAATTAGAATTATAGTAAAATTAAAAGTTCATTTGGGATATTTTGAGTTTGAAGAGCATGTTTAGGTAAATTGCAACTAATAGGAGAAAAATGGAAGATATTTGATACAAAATGAGTTAAATAAGGGAATGGAGTGACAAAGTGTCAATAGTGTGAGCAAAGTTAAGGAAAATATTTTAATAGAATGTTTTATTAAACTATTCCTGAAACCATGGAAGAAAGAGTTTGGAAAGTGTAAAATACAGCACCAGGGTTACAGGTGAGGAGAGACAACTCAGGGACGCTCAAAGTGGCAGGCTAGAAGAGCAGGAGAAAGGGGATTAAAAGCCAGGAAGCCAGAGAGAAGAGCAATCAGCCGAAGGGATTACGTGAGGAGAGGAAACTCAGGCCCGCCC
>NW_006922295.1:23181-33153 GCF_000298275.1 Orycteropus afer afer | reverse complement strand
TTGATATGTTGTTGCAGTCTATAGGCTAGGATTTTGTTCAAGATTTTTGCATCTATGTTAATGAGGGATTTTAGTCTGTCGTTTTCCTTTCTAGTGGTGTCTTTGCCTGATTTTGATGTGAGGCTTATGTGTGCTTCATAAAATGAGTTTGGTAAGATTCCATCCTTTTCTATGTTTTGTAATAGTTTGAATAGGATTGGGGTCAGCTCTTCTTTGAATGATTGGTAGAATTCTCCAGTAAAACCATCTGGGCTAGAGCTCTTTTTTGTTGATAATTTTCTTTTTTAAGAACTGTTCAATTTCTTCCTTTGTTATGAGTCTGTTCAAGTATTCTACCTCAGTTTCTGTTAGTTAAGTAAGAACTATGTTTCTAGAAATTTATCCATTTCTTTTAGGCTTTCAAATTTGTTGGAGTACAGTTCTTCATAGTATCCTGAAATCATTCTTTCTATTTCTGTTGGTTCTATTGCAATGTCAACCTTTTCATTTCTTATTCATGTTATTTACATCTTCTCATTATTTTCCTTTGTTAAGTTTGCCAGTAGTTTGTTGATTTTATTAATCTTTTCAAGGAACTATTTTCTAGTCTTGTTGATTTTTTTCTATTCCTCCCATGCCATTTATTTCTGCTCAAATCTTTATTATTTACTTTATTTTGGTGACTGTAAACTTTTTTTTTTTTTTTGCTCCTCTTTTTCTAATTATTGCAGGTATTGGGTTTAGGTGTTTTTGGCCCTTTCTCTTTATTTGATGTGTGTGTCTATTACTATTAACTGCTTCCTGATTACTGCTTTGCTGTGTCCCAAAGATTTTGGTATGTTGTATTTTCATTTTTATTTGATTCAAGGAATTTTTTAATTTAATTTTTAATTTTTTCTATTAATCTGTCATTTTTGAGGAAGGTGTTATTCAATTTCCATGATTTTGCTTTATTTTTTGTTGGTCTTCTTTGTGCAAATTTCTAATTTTATAGCATTGTGATCTGAGAAGATGCTTTACAGTATCCCAAAGTTTAAAAATTTATTGAGGCTTGCTTTTTAGCCTAATATCTGGTCAGTCCTGGAGAATGTTCCACGTGCTTTGGAAAAGAATGAATATTTTGGATCAAGTGTTCTGGAGATGTCTATAAGTTCCAGTTGGTTGATCATATTGTTTAGTTTTATTGTATCTTTGTTGAGTTCCTTTCCAGTGGTTCTGTCTTATATTGAAAGTGTATTATGACTGTGGAGTCATCTATTTGTCTTTTCAATTGTTAAAGTCTGATTTATACATTTTGGGGCTTTTTAATTGTTTGCATAGATATTTATTATGGTTATATCCTGTTGTTCAATTGATCCTTAAATCATTATATAATGTCCTTCCTTGTCTCTTATTTTCATTTTTGTCTTAAAGCCTATTTTATCAGAAAATAATGTTGCCACTCCTGCCCTTTTTCGGTTGCCATTTGCTTGGAATATTTTTTCCCAACCTTTGATTTTTATTCTATTTTTGTCTTTGTGTCTAAGTTGAGTCTCTTGTAGACAGGATATTGGTAGGTCATGTATTCTTAAGAAGTCTGCAAGTCTCTGTCTTTTGAGTGGTTCATTTAAACTATTTACATCCATTGTTAATATCAACAAGTATGAATTTATTGATGTCATTTTGTAATGTGTTTTTGTGTAGTATTGCTGATTTCTTTGATTCATATGATTTTTGGTCTGAGCTCATTTTGTTTATGAGTCATGTTATCATGTCCTTCATTGCTATTGTTTTAGTATTTATTAAGTATTTGTCCTAGTCCTCTTTTTTATTTTGATACAAAGGTTTATTTTCTTTCTTTGAGGTTACCTTGCAATTTATAATTTCTTCCCAATTTTAAAGCAGTCTGTTCTATCTCTCAGTTGTCTTGACTTCCTTGCCATTTAAAAGTTCTGTAACTAAACTAAGAAGACTAACTGCCATCAAGTCATTCACAACTCACAGCAAACCCTCCTTGGGTTCCCAAAGTGGTATCTCTATGGAAGTAGATTGCCCACTCTTCCTTCAAAGGAGTGACTGGTGGGTTTGAAGCATGAGTCTTCCGTATAGTCGTCAAATGCCTTAGGCGCTATGCCACCAGCACTCCTTTTTGGTTGGTAGTTGGTTTCTGGGTTATGTCACCATGTATGTTAATTATCGGTTGTTGTTTGCTGTTGTTAGTTCTCTGTCCAAAGGTCTCCCTTTATTATCTTTTGTAAAGTTTACATGATTTTAACAAATTTCCTTAACTTCTGCATATATGGAAATCATTTCACCCTCATATTTGGTAGCCAATTTTGCTGGGTATATAATCTTTGGAAGGAAGATAAGCAATGTACTTCTGTAGTGACATTGCCTTGGAAACCCAAGGAGGGATTGCTGTGAGTCAAGTCCAACTTGACGGCACATAACAAAAACAACATAACTCTTGGTTGGAATTTTTTTTTTTTTCTTTCAAGGTTATATATACTATCACATTGCCTTCTCTCCTGCATATTTTCTGCCAAGAAATCAGAGCTTAGTCTTATTGTAGCTAACTTTTCCTTTTTCAGGATTCTTTTTCTGTCTTTGGCTGTGGTTTGTTTAAAGATATGTCTTTTTTTTTTTTTTTTTTTCCCTTTTGGGGGTCTGTCCTGTTTGAGGTTCATTTAACTTCTTGAATGGATATAATCTCATCTTTCATCATATTAGGGAAATTCTCTCCAACAAATCTTCTACAATTTTCTCTGTGGTTTTATCTGTCTCTTCCTGTTCTGGAATGAAATTCCTGCTTCTTACTCTTATACTAACACATAAAATTGTGGTATGGAAAGAAAGTCTTGCTAGTAGTCCTAAGTGAACTGTGATTAAAGATAATGGAATAAGTATTTTAAGTTTTGTAAATATTATGGCTAATTTCTGGCCTTAATATTCTGAAATATAAGTACTTGAAAATTTTCACAAAATGAAAGGACTTGTGAAGAACCATGACCCTGGCAATTAAGAGAAGCCTTTTTTGGATGGCCACAGAAATAATGTGTAATTGAAAGATTATCTTGAGTTGACCCCATGTATATCAGTGTAGAACTGCACAGTATAAGGTTTTTGTAGGTTGATTTTTTTGGAATTAGATCTCCTGGATTGTTTTCTGAGAGACCTCTGAGTGGACTTGAACTTCTGTTCCTTTGGTTAGCAGACAAATGCATTAGCTATTTGTGCTCCCAAAGGCTCTTACAATTAAGTTTACGAGTTTTAAAATAGGGGAATTATATTTGATTATCCAAATAGGTTCAAACTAATTTCATAAGCCCACAATAGCAGAAAATATTCTCTACCTGAGTGCAAGAGAATTATGGCCTAAGAAGAACTCAGAGAGATTCCAAACACAACAATCATCCAAAAATTTCTGTCTCTGAGATGGAAGAGTACATATTCAAGGATTTGATAACGCAATCTAGAAGCAAGGACAGGCCCCAAGTTAACAGCCTGCAAGAGACATCAGTCTTATAATCGCAAGGAACTAGATTTTGTCAACAAAATGCATGGATGTAGAGCCTGGTGATAAGGGCTCAGGCCAATAATCTCCTTGATTTCAGCCTCATGAGAACATAAGCAGGAAACAATCTGAGCCACTCGTTGTCTAAATTTCTGACTTTTATAGAAATTATGAGAAAACAAATATGCAATGTTCTCATTTACTAAATTTGTGGTAACTTGTTATAGTAGAATTACAATGCTAGGATACTATAAGTTGCTAATGAATTACTAAAGGTGGTACGTGGGAAAAGTTCTTCCACCTAAAAAGATTTTACTATAATAAAAAAGATGAATGGCAGTTTGACTCTGTCCTATGGAGTGACTATGAATCAGAATAGACTGTATGACAATAGAATAAGGTGAGTGTGAAGCCCTTGAAATCTGCAAACATATGGAGGTTTGTATCCTCTTGAAGTCTTTTCCACCAGAAACACTACCAGGTGCTTTCAGGGATGGATTTGGACAGTCTTGAGAATACCTTCCTGGTGAGCATGCCTAGGGAGAGAACAACAGCCACTAGTGAAACTCCATGCAGGTCAATATCTGCTGTCTCTACCCACACAAAAGCTCTAATCCAGTGTGGTGCAGGGTGATAGAAAGTCAGTAATGCCTATAGCCTAAGGCTATAAAATGGAACACCATTGTAGCCATTTCCAAACAGCCATGACTCAGTATTTCCTAAGATACAGTAGCATTAATCTGAAATTTTGTTGTTGTTGTTGTTGTTGTTGTTGTTCTTGTTGCTGCTGCTGTTAGCTGGTGTATAGTCAGCCTAGGTAACATCACGCACGGCACATTTGGACAATTGTGATACATATCTGGGTTCTTTGGCTGATTTTCAGAAGTAGATCACTGGGCTTTTCTTCCTGGTCTGTCTTAAGATGGAGGCTCTGTTGATACTTTTCAGCATCATAAAAATGTAAGCCTCCACTGACATATGGGTGGTATGCATACATAAGGTGCATTTGCCAGTAATCAAATCCTGGTCTCCAGCATGGAAGGTGAGAATTCTACCACTGAACCACAACTACACAATATGAAAGGGCAGATACACAAAACTACAGTTTCAGTAGAATTTTGTAAAGGCACTGCAGGTATGGAAGGTGAGTGGGGGGAAAAAAAGAAGAGAGAGAGACAGAGAGAGAGAGAGAGAAGATTAACTAGTGGGGAAGGGTTATATGCAAGATAAATTTGTGAATGCCACTACTCTGAAGTTCAGGTTTATAGCACCTTCCTGTGACTGATACTTAATAAACAAAACAAACAAACAAACCAAATACCTCACTGTTGTTGAGTCAATTCTGACTCATAGCAACCCTCTATGGGTTTCCCAGGTGGTAAATCTTTATGGAAGTAGATTGCCCAGTCTGCTTTCCATGGAGTGGCTGGTGGGTTTTAACTGCCAATCTTATGGTTATCAGTCAAATTCCCTAGGCACTATGCCACCAGAGCTCTTTATGATTCTTGATAGAAACAATATAAAAGCCCTCCTACCACATCTGTCATGCTAACACCATAATAATAAGGGCTGAGTAAAAATAATATGGGAATGCAGATGGCGGAACTGTAAGGGATTCATTACCTTAGGGGTGTGGTGCAGAGGGAAGAGAAATATGCAATCAGAGGAAAAAACAAGCTATCCATGGACGAAGTTGAAGCTCTTGTACACAAGCTAACCATAACAACAAAAACTTCAAACCCAGCCAATTTTCTAACTTGTTTGTATGTACTATCGGGTGACTCTATCTCATGGCAACCCTGTGTACAATGGAATGAAATTCTGTACACCCCGTGCCATCCCATGATGAACTAGTGATCTGACTTTTGTTATACATAGGGATTTTATTGGCTGTTTTTTGGAAGTACATTTTCAGGCCTTTATTCCTAGTCCAGAGTTATCTGGAATCTCCAATGAAAACTGTTCAGCATCGTATCGGCACATAAGCTTCCGCTGACAAATTGGTAGCTGTGCATCAAGTGCATTGACTGGTAATGGAACCCTAGTCTTTTGCATAGAAGGCTAGAATCATCACTACTCCCTAACTAGCTCAAAACAAATCTTCACTTTAAAATCTAAATGGAACAAAGTCATGCTTTCCTCCAAGTATAAAATATATTCTTATTATATATAAGCTATAAAATAATGTCTAATTTATTTTAGTATCAGTCAGAGGAAAGTACTATACAAAGAGTAAATCTTACTGTATGAAAATTAAATAAAACTCATCTCCATGATGTAGTGATCTCAGGATATGATATAGAAGAGAACAAATTAATTTACCTATATTATAAATGTATGACATAACCTCTCTGGAAAGGATGTTGGAAAAGAAAATTGACCTAAATATTTTAAAAAACAGTGTGTTAACTGTAAATTAATGCTAAAGAAAAAAAGAATTGTACATAGATACTAATCTCTAGTCAATAAAGAGCTCTATACTCTGACTTCTCACTTACCCACATGGTTAGTTTTCTAAAAACAACTTGTTATATGAAAATTAGTGTTATGCAAAAAAAGGAGAACTGTCACTTTACCTTACTTCTTCATCTGTATTGTGAACATCCTTCCAGGTCCCTGATGAGGTCACCTGCCACCAACATCTCCTCTCTCCCATATCGCTTTAGGTGAGTTCAGTTTCCACCTCTGCCCACAAGGGAGGGAAAGTCATTCTTCGAGAAACAGAGTGGCCCAAGAGTCATCCCTTCATCCCAGAAGACTTCTCCCTCTCCAGCTCTCACAGTACGTTCAGAATAGGTGGTCCAGAGGCATCTCCTCAACAATGCCAATATGTCCCTGGTGGCTCTTTCAGGATCAAAGGACATTCTGCTGACATGTAGAAGGACTTGGGGACCATTGGAGAGGTGCAAGATTCCCTCTAGGTCCCCCACCCACCTATACCAACCCCTCATCCAAGCATACTCTGGCTCTCACTGAGTGTCCCTGTCCTGTCTGCCCTCATGTCTCTATAAGAATTGACAATCCAGAGTTTCCTCCAAAGCCATCATGGCCAGGTCCAGTCTCTGCCTTTGATCTTCAACTGCAGCTGCTACTGGCCATCCACCTTCTGATTCCACTTTTACCCAGGTAGCCTGCCCCCACTGACCTGAGCCTATCCAGGAGAGGGAATCAAGGAAGCCTATGTGGTGACACTGGTGCCTGTCAGTTTACATGAGGTCCTGTGAGACCCAGGCATCTGAGTATCTCTTCTCAGGGCTCCTTCTGATCACAGAGCGACTTGTCTCTACAACCCTCAGGATTGGTAGATAAGGCAAGATCCTGTAGTCCTTCTTCTCCCCCTGACCCCAATAAGGGCCCAACATCAGGGCACCAACTGCCACTGCCACAGCCTCAGACCACTGAGGGCAACTAGCACTCACTGGGCAATATCCTATTCCCCAACCGCCCCACTCCAGCACCTCCACCAAATTGCCTGGCACTCCAGTGACTCAACAGACTGCAACCCCTTTCTCCTTCTGGGTGGTGAAATGCCATGCAGTGTGAGCTTCCTTTCTATGTGCACACTGGGTTCACTGGTCAGGGATCCAATCAAGGATCTCAGTATTCTTTACTGCCAGATGTGCATTGTTAATGCACAAAATAGTAAATATTTTTACTGCTGTTGTAAATGTGAAATGTTTGCTAATGAGATAGTCAATAAGTGAGTTGTAGATATATTTCAACTGAGTAAAAAGTGGGTAGAGGTAAATGGATAGAAGTAAATAAGTCCTTGCTCATGTTATTTGATATCAAATAATTGCTAAGAACTAAACACAGGTTGGGCAATCTACTTTCGTAGTGATACTGCCTCAGAAACCCAAGGAAGGGGTCACAATGAGTTGGGTCCAACTCGACAGCACATAACAACCACAATAACAAACACAGGTAAATATATAGTTCATGAGAATGGTTAATGCAAAAAATATGGTATTCTACCACAAAAGATTGCTTAGTAAGCACAGTAAGCATAGGTTTACTTTGCTTTCTTATCAATATGATAGTGAAAAATTTTACACAAGTTTTACCATATGTTATGCAAAAGACATGAAACTGTTCACTTCAGATTAGTAAGTAAGCACAAATAAGTCTGTACTTACCTTGCTTATTCGGTTATTTGACACTGTTTTATGGGGAAGAAACAATACTGTTCAAGACAATCTGCCAAAGAGCCTGTTGGTCCAGAAGGTAGTATGAGCAGAAGTTTATCATGGACTGGAGGAATCTGAAAAACTATATCTGCAAATGATCTTATGTAATAGGAAAGCATTAGAATTTGTCCAGAACTTTAAATATGTCCATTACTTACCTATCTGATAATTCATAAAATATGTTTTTAGTAAGCTATCCATTCTTTTTTTTTTAATTGTGATTTGGGTGAAAGTTTACAGAGCAAATTCACTTTCCATACAGGAGCTCACATACACTTTGTCTCATGACATTGCCTAAAATTTCCCACAATGCAAAAGCTCTTCTCTCATTTCTTCCCCATATTTACCTCTTCCCTGTGTCCTTCTCTCCATACACTCCTGCACCCTGAGCTGTCTCCCTGTGCATTCACAGTCCTTCTATTCTCCCATGATTTTCCTTTCCAAGGAGTGTATCTACCTAATGTAAAGGTTCAACTGAGCTATTCTTTCTTAAAGACTTCTTGTTCTGTTGGGTAATGTTGAGATTGATCAGAATTGATTTAAGGAAAAAACATATAATCCAATTTTGTGACTGTAGGCTTATTGCCTCTGTGTCTCTCACTATTTCTGACCTAGAATAGTTACTCCATATAAGAAGTTAACAGGAGTCATATCACATGCAGAACTATGTATTCTTCATTTAAATAAGTCAAAAGCTGTAATAATTCAGTAAGATACAGATGGGAGAGATGAGAACGTGGGGTTTAACTTAAGTCTCAGGTTGTCTGTACAGAATTTTGGTTTTCACTTTGCACAACCATTTTTGGACATGCATTTTGAAATGTATATTCAAATAAAATAAGGAATATTTATTGTGCATTTACTGAGTTAATTATGAAAATTAAATATCTAAATTACCAGCAAAGGGAAAGACAAAGAAGTCATTGCAAGGTTTGCTAATTAAATGTTGCAGTCTTTTCTGATTTCACAAGTTAGATAGTTATAAAAACAGTAACAAAACAAAACAAAATATCCCACTGTGGCACCTGATAGTAACTTCATAAAATTTGCATAATTTACTGGATGATATGTTTTCATGTACAAGGCTATTTCTCTCAGGAAGTATATGGTTAAATACAATCTCTTTTGCATTGCAGACAAATACGATTTAAAAAATATTTTAGACTTTAAGTCTTGATTAAAATTAATCCTAGTTGTTTGCAAACAAAAAGTACAGAGTCATAATTTTTATTCAATATTAATCATACTTTAAAAGAGAAAATGTATTACTCTTTCAATACTAATATGTTTCAGATAACTTTCTCTAATTGAACACATTTTGCCTCTAAAAGGTCAACTTATAACATTTTAGAAATAATTATTATTTACTGAGGATGTTTGAAACTAATTACTTCAACTTCCCTCTCGTTTATTTTGAGATTTAGTATTAGGAGCATTGCTTGGTTTTAGCAGAAATTGGAGTATCAACGTATTACCTGAAACTTAAGGGGAGAGGGATATTTTACTGTGAATCTAATTTTAAGCAGTTTTAAAGTGGCTTTTTCAAACTTTTCCATGGGAATACAAATTTAAAATCTCATTTTGTGAAGGTAATTAAAATATCCTAGAAAATTTAGTACATTTAAGAACTGAAAGACATTATTAGTAATTTCACACTCTCCTAAGTAAAACCCTGTCTTTTCCATTTGAAACAGGATCTGAATTTAATTAGATAAGTGTATGCCCAGAGACTTCAGGACAGTACATTCATTTAAAATAAATAAGGTAACTGAGATTGGAAATCCATTTGTTCATTTGTTAGGAATGTACATTGCAGTTCATTTAAACATAAAGAATAAGAGGGGGTAGACAAATTACAAAAAGAAATCAAGGAAAGGCAACTTTGTTCTAGATGCATTAGTAAAGGTTGATTATATGTTAATAGACTGTATGCATAATACATAATGAGTTTGTCAACTTACATTAATGAAAGCCGAAAATAAATCACTCAAAGTACTTCAGAAGTAAACCTATTTTTCTCTTTCTTTAGAAAAAAAATGATGAATAGTTTATTTTGTTTCTGTTTCTTAATGCCCTTCTCCCATCCATTCATTGAGTATTTATTGATTGTCCCCTAGATGATAAACACTGCCTAGGACCTTAAAGATAAACAAAAAGTAAGACTTAGTCCTTGTCCTCAAAGAAATTATAGTCCAATAAAAAATCCTTACAGCTTCCTTTGTTTGATTTGTTGTTCCATGAGTTTTCTCTAACTGTAAATTTAGTTACTTCCTTCTTACCAAAGTTTTTTTTTTTTTTTTTTTTTTTTAATTT
>NW_006922295.1:21772-23081 GCF_000298275.1 Orycteropus afer afer | reverse complement strand
TTTTTTTTTTTTTTTTTTTTTAATCACATCTTCCTGTCTCTATTTGGTGTAACTATTAAAGTGTAACTATACCCCCATCACTATCAGGGATAGATTAGCCAGTGATCAAGGTAAGCATGTGCTTAACACATCAACAAAACAAGGGTATCAGTTGTCCTAAGCAAAGAGCCATAGATGTCAAACAGATAAGGCAAAAGGAAAAGTAAGCACCACAGTGGATGAAACTGGCTGAGCACTAAATGAAACTGATATCATTTCCAGTGTGTTAGAATGTGCCCGCCAGAAATAAAGTTCATGCAGGATCATGGGGGTGCCCCTGCACAATTTTTTTTTTTTTTAAGCTGAGAGGCCACTACCACTTCAATACCTTCATTGATGTCTTTCACCCCCATGTAATTGAAACTCCTTATCTAGGCAAGTCTCTTGGTAGTATACTAAAAAACAAAAACCAAACTTGCTGCCATTGAGTCGATTCTAACTCATAGCGACCCCCTTTGTGTTTCTGAGGAGGTAAATCTTTTGGAAGTAGATTGCCCAGTCTTCCTCCCATAGACTGGCTGGTGGGTTTAAACTGGCAACCTTCTGGTTAGCAGCTAAATTGCTTAGGCACTGAGCCACCAGAGTTCTTCTTCCTAATAAATAAGAGACGGGGGTGGACTGTTGAGTTTAACTCTTGCTACATCATGTGATATACAACTGGATCCACCCTAAGTGGTTACTGAGCAAGATTGGATTATATTAATAGATAAGAGATTTCTGATCCATTTTGAGAGAACTGTCCTATACATCTACATCTGCTGATTCAGCACTTCTGGACAGGAGAGCCAGCAATGCTCTTTGCAAAGACACAAACATAAGAGCATGGTCTTCCCCATGTCCTGGTAAACAACCAATGAGAACTCTAGCCCTAGATGACATATGAAAGTAGTCAACCCTTGCATTGAATTAAATTAAATTACTTTTTAACTGTAGAGTACTTATATACAGAGTCATATCCTAAGTTTTGTGAGCAATAATATTTATGACATTAACTTTAAAATATATTCAAATACATGGATCCAATCTAACATATATTCATTGTAATACTAACATGGGTAATAATTTAATATAATAGTAGCTTAGCGAAAAGTTCTGAAAAAATGAATATTTGTCTAACAGGGAACATTTTAATTTATGCATCAAATGAGTTTCTTTTCTTTTTTTTTTTTTTTTTTTGCTGTGTGGGACACAATGCTTGATATTAATCGATATATGATAATAAATAAGGTGTTAAGCACAGTAAGAGGACACAAAATTCAATAATTTTTTA
>NW_006922295.1:10152-20937 GCF_000298275.1 Orycteropus afer afer | reverse complement strand
GTGACAAATCTGGTCCTATGCAAAATGAACCAAAATGTGTCCTCAAATTGACCATACACTTGTATTTTTGTGATCATTCTCCCCTCACCAGGTATCAACAGCAATCCAATGAATTGTGAAAAACATGGCATTAAAAGATAGAAAATAAGTGCCCAAGTTTTAGTATTATTTCAAGGAGAAAATACTTATGGAGACCTGTAAAGGGCCTGCCAACAAACATCATATAACAAACAATTGAAATTGTTTCTGACTGAGTTGTAAGTACTATTTTTTTTTTTTTTTTATTATCAAAGACCTGAAGAACAATATTACCAGTTTCAAATCATTTTTTAACTCAAATATTTTTTATACATTTTTATTTTAACATTCAAATTTTATTTGGATATAAAACTTTATTCTATAAAGTTTATTTATTTTCAATTCACATTTATTTGTTGTGGTATAACCAAGTGTAAAATGTGACATAATTTTATGTTCAGGTAAAATGAAATGGCAACAATTAAGTAGAGTGCAAAAACAAAAGTTCACAGGAGATAAAAAGAAAAAGATTTGTGAATCCCTAAAGAAAATTCCAAAATTGGATTTGTTTTAAAACATAGTGAATCAAAGGAAACTTCTTTCATTGCAGCCTCAAATTTAATGGGTGGAAATTGTTGTGCTAGTAATGCTAGTGCTGACAGTACAAAATTACTAATAAAAATATAAATATAAAAGAATATTTTCCAAATTCTGCAACCATTCCTTACTGTAGAAAATAATAATAATGATAATGGTATAAAACAACAACAACAAAACAAAACAAAACCTCCGCAGTTGATTTGATTCTGACTCTTAGTGAACTCTATTGGGTTAACAAGGCTGTGAATCTTTACAGAAGTAGATTGCCTCATCTTCCTCCAGCAGAGCATCCAGGAAATTAATGCAAGGTTATTCCATTGAATTAAATACATACTTTAGAGACGAGTGCAGTGATCTCTATTACACAAGAACTAAGTTTACAAATTCAGAAAGGCAACTTTTACTCATTTAGGCATGTATGATTCCATAATTGAAGATAAAACACAATGCATATTTCTCTGTTGAAATTGCTTTTTGCATATTCTTAAGTGTAATGATCACAAGCTGCACAACAGAACACTCATTTCATCCCTAAAGATACTAAAAAGCTCTCAGGATATAATGATTCTAGAAAGACTTGATTCATTATCCTTATTATGCCTTGAAGTAGATATTGTTTAGTAGCTTAATTGTGACAAAATAATTGAAGAATTTGCAAGAGCCTGGAAAGAAATGTTTTTAATTACAACATGTTAGACGTGAAATCTCTCTAAAAACAAAATGTAATAATTTGTTTTTATATTTGGTTTCTGATCATTAAATTGTCTTTTATGACATGTTTTCATATGTTTGTTTTTAAATAATTATAGCATTTCTTTTGGAAAAGGTATCAAAATTGCTGTATGAGTCAACTGAATCAAAATTCTTGTTGTTGGTGGTAGGTGGTCTTGAGTCGGCTCTAAATCATAGCATTTCTATGTGCAACAGAGGAAAACACTGCCTGCTCCTGTGCCAGTTTCACAATACTTGCTCTACCTGAACCCATCGCAGCATCACTGTATCAACCTATCTCGTTGAGGGCCTTTCCCTTTTTTGCTGACCTTCCAGTTTATGAAACATGATAGTCTTCTCTAGGGAATCGTCCCTACTGACAATATGACCAAACCAGGTGAGAAGTCTGGCCATTCTTGCTTCTAATGAGCACTCTGGCTACACTTCCTCCAGGATAGATTTGTTATTTCTCCTGGAAGTACTCCATGGTACTTTCAGCATTCTTCACCAATACCACAACTCAAAAGAATCAACTCTTCTTCAGTCTTCCTTATTCATTGCACAGCTTTCATATGTGTATGTGATTGAAAAGACAAAGGCTTGAGTTAGGTGTACCTTAGTCTTCAAAGACATATCTTTAGTCTTCAAAGACATTTCTTTGCTCTTCAGCACTTTGAGGAGGTCATTTGCAGCAGATTTGCCCAGAGCAATGCATTGTCTGTTTTCTTGACTGCTGCTTCCATGGCTGTTGATTGTCAAACCAAGTAATATGAAACCTTTGACAACTTCAGTCTTCTCTCCATTTATTGTGATGCTACTTATTGGTCCAGTACTGAGGATTTTTGTTTTCTTTATATCATGGTGTAATCATACTGCAGATTGTACTTTTTAATCTTCATCTCTAAGTGCTTCAAGCCATGGCCACATTCATCAAGCAAGGTTGTGTCATTTGCATATTACAGGTTGTTAATGATTCTTCCTCCAATCCTGATGTTGCATTCTTCTTCATATAATTTACCTTCTCAGATTATTTTTTTCAGCCAACAGTTTGAATAAGTTTTGGGAAATGATACAACCCTGATGCACTTCCTTCCTGATTTTAAACCATGAAGTATTTTATTGTTATGTTTGAATAGCAGCCTCCTGGTCTATGTACAAGTTCATCATGAGCACAATTCAAGAGTTCTGAAATTCCCATTCTTCTCAAGGTTATCCATAATTTGTTATGCTCCACACAGTCAAATGCTTTTGCATAGTCAATAAAACACAAGTAAACATCTTTCTGGTATTCTTTCTTTCAGCCAGGATACATCTGCCATAAGTAATGATATTCCTTATTCCACATCCTCTTCTGAATCCAGCTTGCATTTCTGGAAGTTCCCCATCAATATATTGCTTCAACCACTTTTGAATTATCTTCAGCAAAATTTACTTGCATGTGATAGTAATGATATAGTTTGATAATTTCCATATTCTGTGGGATCATCTTTCTTTGGAATGGGTATATGTGATAGTTGGAGTTGTGTGTCAACTTGGCTGGATCACAATTCTCAGTGGTTTAAGCAGTTGTGATATAGGTTATTCCCATGATGAGATCAGACATATATGTTTTGGGTAGCCAATTGGTTGTAAGGGAGTTTCCCTAGGTATATAGCCTGCTTCCAATATATTTATGCACATCCTGGGAAAATGAGACACTCTTCTGTGGATCAGGAACCTGTTGTGTTGCTGTGAGCAAACAATCCACCATCCAGCCTGGAAATCTTGGATTTGTCATTCTTTGAAGTCCACAGCCAGTATACTGCCTGCCAACCTTGAGCTTATTAGCCCCTGCAGCTGTGTGAATCAGGAAAAATCTCCAGCTTGATGTGTGATCCAAGAACTTGGGACTTGCCAGCTTTTAGAAGTGTGTGAGCCATTTTCCTAAGACAAATTTCTCTTTCTCTCTCTCTCTGTAAGCTTTACTGTTTTTGCCTCTCTAGAAAACCCAGCCTAACGCAGTACAAATATGGATCTGTTCCAGCCAGTTGGCCAGGTAGCTGTCTTACAAATTTCTTGGCATAGAAAAGTGAGTACCTCCGGTGCAGCATCCATTTGTTGAAACAGCTTAGTGGGTATCCTGTCAGTACCTGGAGCCTTGTTCTTCACCAATTCCTTCAGTGCAGCCTTGACTTCTTCTTTTAATACCACTAGTTCTTGATCCTATGTCACCTCTGAAATAGATGAACATCAACCAATTACTTTTGGTTCAATGACTCTGTATATTTCTTCCATCTTCTTTTGATATTTCCTGCATCATCCATTATTTTGCACATAAAATTTTCAATACTGAAACTTGAGGCTTAATTTTTTTTCTTAATTTCTTTCAGCTTAAGAAATACTGAGCATGTTCTTCCCTTTTGGTTTTCTAACCCCAGGTTTTTGACATTTCATTGTGATACTTGATTTTGTCTTCTCAATCTGCTCTTTGAAATCTTCTGTTCAGCTCTTTTATCCTGTTATTTCTTCCAGTTGCTTTAGTTGCTCTCCATTCAAGAGCAAATTTCAGAGTCTCTTCTAACATGCTTTTTGGTGTTTTCTTCTTTTATGTCCTTTTAATGACCTTTTGGTTCCTTCATGTATGATGTTCTAGGTTTTATCCCACAATTCTTCTGGTTTTCGGTCATTGATATTTAATTCTTCAAATCTATTCTTTAACTCCCTGCCACTGAGTCAGTCCTGACACATAGTGACCCCTCCTTTGGTTTCTGAGGCAATATTACTATGGAAGTAGATTGCCTAACCTTCCTTCCAAGGAGTGGCTGGTGGGTTTGAATCACCAGCCTTCTGGTTAGTAGTGAAATGTCTTAGGCACAGTCTCTAAATTCAGGAAGGATATAATTGAGGTCATATTTTGACTCTCATGGACTTTTTTGAATTGTCTTCAGTTTCAACTTTAACTTGCATATCAGTTGATGGTCTGTTCCACAATCAGCTCCTGGCTTTATTTTGACTGAAGAAAATGAGTTTCTCCATTGCCTCTTTACACAGATGTAGTCCTTCTGACTCCTGTGTATTCCATATGGCAAATTCTACACATGTAGCCAACACTTATGTTGTTAAAAAAAGGTATTTGCAATGATTAAGTCATTGATCTTGCAAAATTCTACCATGCAATCCCAGTGTCATTTGTATAACCAAGACCATATTTTATGACTCCTGGTGATTCTTCTTTGTTTCCAACTTTTGCATTGAAATCACCAGTAATCACCAATAATCAACACATCTTGATTGCATGATGATCAGTTTCAGACTGCAGAAGTTGGTAAAAATCTTCATTTTCCTTGACTTTGACTTTGGTGACAGGAGTGTCAAATTAAATAATAATAGTATTAACTGGCCTTCCTTTTAGGCATGTGGATATTATCCTATCACTGACAGCATTGTTCTTCAGGATAGATCTTGATACATTCTTTGTGACAATAAATGGCGGATCATTCCTCTTCAATTTGTCATTAACGACATAGTAGATCATATGGTTGTCTGATTCAAAATGGTCCAGATCAATCAATTTCAGCTCACTAATGCCTAGGATATTGATCTTTATGCATTTTATTTCATTTTTGACAATGTCCAATTTTCCTAGATTCATACTTCACACATTACATGTTCTGGTTGTTAATAGATGTTTGCAGCTGTTTATTTTCATTTTGAGTCATGCCACATTAGCAAATGGAGGTCTTGAAACCTGTACTCCATCCACATTTACTCTGAGGAGGCAGTTTTTCCCCAGTAATATTGTAAGTGCCTTCCAATCTGAGTGGCTCATTTTCCAGCACTATATGGGACAAAGTTTCAGGGCTATTCATAAAGCTTTCCAGTAATATATCAGACAGTGTTTCATGGCTATTCATAAGGTTTCTACTGGTCAATTCTTTGATAAATAGATGGCCCCATTCTTCTTCCAATTTTGTCTTCATCTGAAAGCTACACTGAGCTCTGTCCAGCATGGGAGACCCTACTAATATTTGAAATACAGGTAACATAACCTCCAGCTCCACAGCAACATGCAAACCACCACAGTAAGACAAAATGACAGATGAATGTTGGAAACAAAATTGGTGAAAGTCAGTATTTCATTTTGAGAGATCAATAGAATTGTTTGATCAACAGAATTGATCAACATTGATTTTTCAAACAACTAAGTTCATTGAATAATTTTATTTGTTATATAATATGTTCAATATTCTGTTTGTAGAAAATATGGCATACAGTAAATATAACAGAAATTATCAAACAATTTCACAACCAAGAAAATTTTTGTTGAAGATATTTCAAAAATGATTATAGCAATATATCAATGGGAACAGACAGAAATTCCAGCTAGATTCAAGAGAGGACATGGGATGAGGGATATCATTGGTTATGTTAGATGGATTTGGCCTGAAAGTAAAAAATAGCAGAAAAATGATTGATTTCTTATGTTTTATTGACTGTGAAAAAGTATTCAACTATATGGGTCATAATAAATTATATATAACATTAAGAAGAATTGGAATTCCAGAAAAGCTAATTGTACTCATGTGGAACCTATACATAAACCAAGAAGCTGTCTTTAAGGGTGAACAAGGGGATAATGTAGAGTTTTGTTATGGTTAAGTTTGTGTATCAACTTGGCTAGGCCTAGTTGAGTGGCTGGGCAGCAGAATGTAGCTATTCCCCATAGCGAGATTAGTAATTAACTCCATGGTGGAGTCAATTGGTGCAGGTGAGTAGCTGCCTTTGAGTATGTGGTCAGCTTCCCGTATATAAAAACAGCTTTGGTAACAGTCTCTAGCTTATGGCACCCTTTAACCCTGCATGTAGCCATTTTGTTGTTCAGAAGCCTGCCATGCTCTGCCAACCTTGGGACTCTAAATGGACTTGAGTTAATTGGCTACCGTGTGTTTTGATAACATTGGAACTGTGCCTTTTTACTTGTCAACCTTGGACCACCAGGTATCAGAGTGAAGAAAAGTCTCTAGCTTCAGTGGGCCAGGAGCAGGAAGCAGAGTTGAATCCCAAGGCTAAGGGGCTTTCACCCAGCCTCTAGAGCCTGGCACTTTGAACTCAAACTTAAAGCCTCCAAACTGTAAGAGAATAAATTTCTGTTTCTTCAGGCCATCCCATTTGTGGTATATTCTTGTCAGAGTGGCACTAGGTAACCAAAACAGTTTAAAACAAGGACATATATTTGTCAGGGTAGTATCTTTTACTCAAATCTATTGAGAAATGCTGAGCAAATAACCCAAAAAGCTAGACTGTATGAAAAAGCATGTGACTTCACAATGGGAGGAAACCTCATTAACAATCTACAAATCTTGCTTCCTTATAAACAAGAGGACTTGAAGCACTTACTGAAAAGATTAAAGACTAAAACCTTCAGTATGGATTACACCTGAACATAAAGAAAACAAAAATCCTCACAATTACATCAATAAGCAACATAATGATAAATGGAGAAAATATTCAAGTTGTCAAGGATTTTGTTTTATTTGGTTCTACAATGAAAGCCTATGGACAGAGTTCCAGTAAGATGGTGGAAAAGGCAGACAAACTACACAGACCCTGTTCAACAACAACAACAACAAAATGGGAATCAATTAACACAGATACAGAAGATAATTCTGGAGCCCTGAGTTTTGAAAGGAAGTGTACAGAAGTGGACTAAAAACTCCAACTAGTTGGAGAACCTGCATGAAAACCTCAAAAAAGGAGATATATGGAGTTTTGGTCTCTCAGCAATCCTGATGGCACAGAGAGCTTGGATATTGCCAAGTGGGGTTAAGACCTAAGAATTAACCTAAATATTGCTACTAGTCAGGTGCTGCATGGAGGACTGCCCTGGTGGCTGGTGAATAATAAAAGAAGAAGCAACGAAGAAAGAAGAGCTGAGCTGTAGACTTTCCCTTTACATAGGGCACAGCTATTTGAATGTTTACAAGCAATTCAACCATTTTACATGTTTAAAGTGGAAGCATTCCCTCAGATTCTAGGGATCTAAGAATAGGCTCCACTTGCTGGGGACTGCAAAACACTTCAGACACAAATGACTGGAAAGATATGACATTCCCTTTGTTACTCTTACATCCCATACTCTCTTGGTGAACAGAGGTGTGGTCATTCTTCATTCCCACCTACCTTCTGTGCTGGCAGGAATTCCATCCCAATCTGTGCTCTGACAGGCCTGGATGCCCTGCCTCACCCTGCCCAGATTTTTTTTTCTGATTTTTTTTGTTTAGTTTGTTTGTTTTAAAATTATTCTTACCTTTTGTTTTTCTTTTTTCCTCCTTTGTGTTACTATTCTTTCTTCTACCCTTCCCAGGTTCTAGTTTTCAGCTTTTTCTCTTTTCCCTTTTCCTTGCTCTCATTTTTTTTCTTTCTATGGTATTCTCCATCCCTTGCTTTTCTTTTTACATTTTTCCCATTTTTTCCTTCATTATTCTCCTCCTTTACTCTTTTCTCCTCCCAGATATTGTGGGTTTTTTCTTTATTTTCTTTCTCATGTTTTTGGTGATTGTTCCTGGGTGTTTATGCAGTGTGTTTTTTGTCAGCTTGATGTTAATTTTGATGGTTTTTGATTGTTGTTTTTATCTAATTGAGTGGAAGACAGCAACCATGCCCATACCATGCAACCACACCCACACCTCCTGCAGATCTATTTACTAAGTGAGAGCCACCACACTCTTCTCCACCAACTGGCCAAAAATAAACAACCACCAAGAAGACCCTGACTCACACTTAACTGCTCTTCACAAATAGTTAACAGAGATCAAAATACAACAATGTCACAATGTCTTGGAGACAACAGATCATCACAGTACACAAAAAGAACCAGGATAAAGTGGTAGAAACAAGGAAGTAGAATAAAGGCCCAGAACACATCTCTGAGGAAGAAGCAGCATTGGAACTCCCTGTTAAGGGATTCAAAAGACTTATATATCAGTATCTTCAAAAGATTGAGAGACAGATCAAGGAAAACACTGACAAAATTAAGAAAAACACAGAAATTAAAAAACCCAGAACAATTTTGGAAGGCAATACTAGGAAAAAAAAAAATTACAAAATAAATGAGAAAATAGAAATGACAGAAAATCTACAGATAGAAATCCAGAAGATGAATACTAAAATTTCAGAATTAGATAGCACATTGAAAGGGAAAATGAATAGAAATGAATCAATGGAAAACAGAATTAATGAGGTTGAAGACAAATACTTGAACACTACTTTGGAAAGGGTTGAGTCAGAAAAAAATATTAAATCAAAATGAAGAATCCCTAAGTTCATGTGGGATACCACAATAAATAAGTAAATAAATAAGTAAATAAATAAATAAATAAATAAACTTTGTGTAATCAGAATTCCAGAAAAGGAAGAGAAAAATAAAACCATTGAGAAAATTGTGCAAGATTTGTTGGAAGAGAACTTCCCTGATATGATGAAAGATGAGAATATACCCATTAAGGAAGTCAAATGAAGTCCAAACAGAACAGACCCCAAAAGAAAATCACCAAGAAAGATCATCATCAAACTCATCAAAACCAGACAAAAAAAGAATGCTGAAAGCAACACAGGAAAAACAAAAAGTTACCTACAAAGGACAACCATAAGAATAAGCTCTGATTTCTCAGCAGAAACCATGCAAGCAAGAAGGTAATAGGATGATATAATATTAAAACCTGAAAGAGAAAATTTCCAACCATGAGTTTTATATACCCAACAAAACTGTCCCTTAAATATGACGGTGTAATTAAATTTCCAGAAAAGCAGAAACTAAGGGAATTTGTAAAAACAAGACCCACCTTACATGAGTTACTAAAGGAAGTCCTTTGAACAAAGAACAAACAATAGCAATAATAGAAACAACTAACCATTTCTACATAAAATGGTATAATTCAGAAACCAACACAACTAGGGAAACATCCAAAATATTTTGGATATTTGGAAATATCCAAAATAAACTTACAAGATTGTAAACAGGGAATCAGAGACATCACTTGGCAATTGAGATAACTATAAACAAAAAAGAGAGAAAAAAAAAAATAGTTTAGTTACAGAACTTCTAATTGGTGAGAAAGTTGAAAGAGTTGCAAGATGGAATGAACTGTTCTAAACTTGAGAAGAAAATTATAAATCACAGGGTTGTTGTGTTGTTGTTGTGTGCCGTCGAGTCGGCCCCGACTCATAGCGACCCCTCCTTGGGTTTCTGAGGCAGTATCACTACGGAAGTAGGATTGCCCAACCTTCCTTCTGAGGAGTGGCTGGTGGGTTTGAACCGCCAGCCTTCTGGTTAGCAGTCAAGTGCTTTAGCCACTATGCTATCACAGGGTACTACAAAGAAATATGAAAAACCTTCATATCATAAAAAAAAAGAGGACAAGCACAAATATTTAGCAAATATTAAACAATAGCAACAAAGTAAATAACACAACTCATAACCATAATGAGTTCAGCACAGAAAATTATATGGAACAAAGAAACCAGAAACACCTTGAAAAAACATATAAAAAATGACAACAAATTCATACTTGTCGATAATTACACTGAATGTCAATGGATTAAATGTACCACTCATGAGATGGAGAGTTGAAGACTGGATAAGAAAACGTAACCCATCAATATGCTGTCTATAAGAGACAAACATTAGATGCAAAGACAAAAATAGACTAAAAATCAAAGGTTGGAAAAAGATTTATGAAGCAAATGGCAACCAAAAAAGAGCAGGAGTAGTGATATTAATTACTGATCAAATTGACTTTAAGACAAAAACCACCATATGAGACAAGGAAACACATTAAATAATGTGTTTATTTAATATATAATTAAATTAGACGATATAACAATCATAAATATCTATGAATCCAACAAAAGTGCCCCAAAATACATAAATCAGACTTTAAAGAATTGAAAAGGCAAATAGATGACTGCACACTCATGGAAAGAGACTTTAATACAAAACTTTCATTGAAAGATAAAACTGGAAAAAAACTCAACAACAAAGACACAGAAGAACAATAAAATACAATCCATCCACTTGACCTCATAGACATCTACAGAGAACTTCACCAAGCAACAGAACAAAATACATTCTTTTCCATTGTCCATGGAACATTGTACATGACAGATGATATGTTAGGCCATAAAGAAAGCCTTAATAAATTTTAAAACATTGAAATCCTGCATAGTATCTTCTCTGATCACAAAGCTATAAAATCAGAAGTCAGCAATAGGAAGATCAACAGAAAAAGAGCAAACAAATGGAAACCAAACAACACCTTCCTCGAAAACACCTGGGAAAGAGAAGACTTAAAAAATGAAATTAAAAAATTCCTTGAATCAAATGAGAATGAAAACACCACATACCCAATTCTTCGTGACACAGCAAAAGCAGTGTTCATTGGCCAATTTACAGCAATAAATGCACACATCAAAAAAAAA
>NW_006922295.1:0-6192 GCF_000298275.1 Orycteropus afer afer | reverse complement strand
TGTTAGTACATTATTGTAAATAGTCAAGGAAATGTTTATATATGGAAATAAATTTTATTTTTTGGTTACCAGGGGTGGAAGGGGAGAGGAAAAAACACTGTTAGATAGGAAGAGACAAGTATTGATTTAGGTGAAGGGAAGGGCAATGTACCAAATGTGAGTGATCAACACAGTGGCATTGAGGAAGAGGAAAACAGAGAGGTACGTGGGAGGCACAGACAATAAAGATGAGCCCTTTGGGACATACAGTACTGTGTGTCAGTGAAGGCAAACGTTGATATACAGGTGGATAGATCAGTGGATAGAACTATTAAGTATGTCTATGCAGGGGAGAATGAACCCAAGATCATGGATAGGGGAGGCAGACAATGTTTCATTGTAATTCAACCAATGCATTTGTATATTTTGTAAGAATCCCCAGGTATACAGTAGAAGTGACAAGGGGCAAGGTTATAGTCACTTCTTGGACACAGTCAGTTACCCAGAGGGAGTGATTAGTTGGACCTGTGGGCTCGGGACCACTGTCCCAGGGGATATCAAGCTCTGTTGGAATAGCATACTACACAAAAACATTGTTCCACTTCCTACTTTGGCGAGTAGTGACTGAGATCGTAAAAGCTTGCAAGTGGCCATCTGTATCCAACAATGGGTCTATCCTTGTCCAGAGCAAGGAAAAATGAAGAAAACCAAAGATTCATGGAAACAACTAGTCATAGTGACTGGTACACCATGTGTTCCTCAGCTTATATGACTATGAAACCAGAAGAACTAGATGGCGCACAGCTACCACTGTCAACCACTAGGAGCTGGATCTATGTAGGAGATCCTGGAGAGAGTGGGAGAACAATATGGAACAAAACTCAAAATCATAAAAAAAAAAGAAAAAAAAAAGATCAGTTTGCTGGTCTAATAGAACCTGATGGAACCACTGAGACTATAGCCTCTAGCTGCCCTTCAGGTATGGATTTGAACCCACTCCTGTGGCTTCCAGCCAAACAAAAGACAGGCATATGAGCTGAATATTTGCATTAGGTAGATATACTCTTTGTATAGAATGATCATGTGAGAATAGGAGGGCTGTGCACGCACAAAGAGACAGCTCAGAGGGTAGGAGTGAATAGGAGGGAAGGACACAGGGAAGTGGTAACTATGGTGAGGAAGTGGGAGGGGAGCTGTTGCATTGTGGGAAGTTGCAGTCAACGTCATGAGACAGAATGTATGTGAGCTGTGGAACAGAAAGTGCATTTGATCTGTAAACCTTCACTCAAATCACAATAAAAATTAAAACAAAACAAACAAACAAACAAAAAAAGCAATAAAAAAAGCCTATGGGCATATTGCAATGGGCAAATGTGCTTCAAAACAAACAAAGAAAAATACTCTTAAAAGTGTTAAACAGAAAAGATGTTCCTTTGAAGACTAAGGTGCAACTGACTCAAGCCACGGTATTTTCTTTCTTTCTCTCTTTCTCTCTTGTGTTTTGGGTGCAAATTTACACAGCAAATTTGTTTTACATTCAACAGTTTATGCAGGTTTGATTTTATGGCCCCAATTACCATTCACAACCATAAAAAAAACTCCTCCCCTCCCCTTTGCCCTTTTTATCTATGCATTCCTGACTGTCCATGTTTCCCCTCTATATGCATACTACACCTTTGGTGTCTTGGCTGATTTATCCAAGGGGTGTATCTCCCTAGAGTAGGTAGGTACACCGACCTGGGGTAGGTGTTCTGCGTGTAGGTCTTTCTACTGATGGGCTGAGAGCCAATCCATGGAAGTGAGTCAATTTCTAGGACTGAAAGGTAATCCAGGGCCATAGTCACAAGGATACTTCCCATCTCTATCTGACCAGTAATTCTGGTCATTTTTGTATTTTTGAATTTTGTTCCACATTTTTCCTCCCACTTTATCCAGGAACTCCAGTTTTGATCCCTTTCTGAGCAGTTGGCATTGATAGCTGAGCACCATCTAGTTCTTTTGGTTTTGAGGTCAAAGAGGCTGAGGTCCTTGTGGTCCATCTTGTCTTTGGACTAATTGTTTCCAGATAACTGTAATTGTCTTCACTTTTGTTTGTTCCAGAAGAGAGAAGACCAATTATTGCATCAAAGCTTTTATGACCCCAGTCACTACTCACAAAGGAGGTTGTAGAATAAGATTTTTATGTATTATGTTGTGTCAGTTGAACAAGGTGTCCCCCAAGACTATGGTCCTAAATCTGCAGGCCCAGAGATTCTCTCTCACAAGGTATTTGGTTGACTCTGAGAAGTTACGCCAACCCTGTCTTCTGTTGCTTCTGTAATGTATGTGGCTAATTTTGTAGCACAGTGCATATGTAAGATTATCTTTAGCCAAATCTAATCTTGGTCTAGGGTATATTCTTGTTCACCTACCATCATCTGATTATCACACCTGTCTATGTACTAATTCATAGTCTGGTGTTTGGTGCTAGTGATAATGTAGTATTGTGCATGCAATAGTATTTGCTTCTGTTGTCTATATCAAAAGATATTTCAGTTTCTTTCCTTTCCCCAATGTCATCATGCTGGTCACAGACTCTTTCCATGTCATCCCTCCCCTCATCCAAATCAACATGTGACCCCCAACTAGTCTGAGATTTCCCCTCCCCTCCCCTCCCATCCTTGGTAACCAACAAAGTGAATTTCCTTCCCTGGATAAACCTTTCCTTGACTTTTTACAATAGCAGATTAATACAATATTTGTCCTTCTATGATTGATTTATTTCACTCAGCAAAATGTCCTCCAAATTCATTCATGTTGTGAGATGATTTGTGTGTTCTTCATTATTCTTTAATTTAGCATAGTATTCCATTTTGTGAATGCAACATAGTTTGGTTATCCATTCATCTGCTGATGCACATTTAGGTTGTTTCCATGTCTTTGCTATAGTGAATTGTACTGGGATGAGGATGGGTGTGCATATATCTGTTCATGTTTTGTCTCTCACCTCTTTAGTATATGTTCCTAGCAATGGAATTGCTGGACCAAATAGTATTTCTATTTTCAGTTTTTTAAGGAAATGCTATACCATTTTCCAAAATGATTGTATCATTTTGTAGCTCCACCAGCAAGTTCTAATCTCTTCACCACCTCTCCAGCAATTTTTATTTTCTCTCTGGTTGAACATTGTTATTACTGCTGGGGTGAGATGATATTTCTTTGTTGTTTTGATTTGCATCTCTTTAATGGCCAATGATCGTGAGCCTTTCCTCTTGTGTTTGTTGGTTGTCAGTATATATTCACTGAAATGTCTGTTCATGCCCTTTGCCGATGTTTAAATTTGGTTGTCTTTTTGGTGTTGAGGTGTTGAAGTTTTCTATAAATTTTGGAGATAAATCCCTTGTCAGATACATCATAGCCTATTTCCCGCCCTCTGGCCCCCAATCTGGAGGCTCTCTTTTTTACCCTTTGGGAGAAGTCATTCAATGCACATAAGAATTTAATTTTTAGAAGGTCCCAGTCATCTGTATTCTCTTCCACTGCCTGTGCATTTTGGGTTATTCTTGATAGTCTATTTATGCCATAAATTAGGGCTCCTAGATCTCCCTCTATTTTGTCTTTGATAAGCTTTATAGTTTTGGGTTTTCCATTTAAGTCTTTGATCCAGCTTGAGTTCATTTTTGTGTATGGGGTGAGTTATGGGTCTTGTTTCATTTTTCTGCAATGGGATATCCAATTTTGCCAGCACCATTTGTTAAATAGGTTATCCCTTCCCAATGTAATAGGTTGTGGTGCTTTTTCAAAGATCATTTGTCCATAGATTAAGGGATCTACTTCTGGGTTTTCTATCCTATTCCATTGCTCTATCTTTCGATCACTGTACTAATACCATGCTGTTTTGACTATTGTGGCTGTATAGTATGTTTTTGAGATCTGGGAGTGTAAGACCTTCTACTTTGTTTTTCTTCTTCAGCTGTGCTTTGCTTATCCAAGGTCTCTTTCTTCTCCATATGAAATTAGTGATTGGTTTTTCTATACCCTTAACAAAATGTTGGTGGAATCTGGATCTGGATTGCATTGAATGTGTGAATTGCATTGAATGTGTATATTGCTTTGGGTAGTGCAATAGTTAATTTTGTATGTCAGCTTGACTGGGCCTGGTTGAGTGGCTGGGCAGATGGATGTAGTACTCCCCATAATGAGACTGCTAATCAACTCCATGGTGGAATCTTCTGTGAGCAGCTGAGTAGCTGCCTTAGGGATGTGGTCTGCTTCCCATATATAAGAAACAACTTTGAGAATGGTCTCCAGCTTGAGGCATGCTTGAAACCTGCATGTAGCCATGTTGTTGTTCAGCAGCCTGCCATGCTTTGTTGACCTTGGGTCTTTCAATGGACTTGAATGAATGACCTACTGTGTGCTTTGATAATATCTGGACTCTGTCTTATTTATTTGTCAACCTTGGGCTTGTCAGCCTCAGCAACCAGCAGATTTCTGAGTGAAGAAAAGCTTTTAGCTCCAATGGGCGGGGAGCAGGAGGCAGTGTTGAAGCCCAAGGCTGAGTGGTTTTCACTCAGCCCCTAGAACCTGGTACTTTGACCTCGGACTTAAAGCCACCAAATTGTAAGAATAAACTCCTGTTTGTTAATGTCATCTTATTTGTGATATACTCTTGTCAGAGCAGTGCTAGATAATCAGAACATAATATGGTACTGAGAGGGTGGGATGCAGCTCTGACAGATACTTAAAATTGGAAACAGGAGTGGAGTGCATCCTTGACCTGAGTCCCTGGTGGAGAGACCCTGGAATATGGCATGAGAGACAGCAGGAGCAGAACCAAGAGACTGGCATGAGAGACAGCAGGAGCAGAGCCCAGAGACCGATATTAAACAGCAACAGGCTCATTAGCCCACAGAAGAGTAAGCTGGGTGCCATTGGTTAGAAAGCTTCCTGGAGGAGTGGGTTGCCTCAGGCATTAAGTGGTAGAAGAGACTGACATGAGATGGAGTAGCAGGTTGGCTAGCCCACACAGCAAGAAAGCTGAGTGCTTTTTGGGTAGGAAGATTTCCAGTAGTGTGGGTTTCCTTGGGCATTAATTGGCAGAAGCAGAGAGACCAAGGAAATGGGAAGCAGAGCTGTTTCAGCCTTAATGGTAGGACCATGGCCTTTGGAAGTGGAACCACCACAGCCCCCTAGGCTTCAAAGAGCCAGATCTTCACCAACTTGATTCTGGAGTGTGGGGCTACTTGTTCATGTGAGCTAGTGGGTTGGAGTTATAGCTGCTGCCCAAGAATGAGAGGGCTGCCCAAGAATGAGAGGGCAGGGCTGCCATGCTCAAGAGGGAGAGGAAAGGGATCCACCAGGCCAAGGGTGTAAGGTCACCACTTAGAGGAACTAGAGGACTTGTGCCACCCAGTGAGAGAGATCTGTACAGATGCCACCCAACACAAATCTGTAAAGGTGCCAAGTTGACAAGGGATGGAATTTTGGTAAAGATCGTGTGCCAATTTGGCTAGAACTCGTTGAGTGGCTGGGCAGTTGGATATTGTATTCCCCATAAGACTAGTAATCAACTCCATGGTGGAATCTCCTGTGAGCAGCTGAGTAGTTGCTTTGGGTATGTGGTCTGCTTCCTACATATATATATATATATATGTAGGAAGCATATATATATATGAAATAGCTCTGGAAATGGTCTGTAGCTTATGGCAAGCTTGAACCCTGCATGTAGCCATGATATTGTTCAGCAGTCTGCCATGCTCTGATGACCTTGGGACTTTCAATGGACTTGAATGAATGGCCTGCTGTGTGGTTTGGTAACATCAGGACTGTGTTTATTTTGCTTGTCAACCTTGGGCTTGTCAGCCTCAGCAGCCAGCAGCTGTCTGAGTGAAGAAATGCCTCTAGCTCCAGTGGGCTGGGAGCAAGAGGCAGAGTTGAAACCCAAAGCTGAGGGGCTTTCACCAAGCCCCTAGCACCTGGCACTTTGAACTTGGACTTAAAGCCTCCAAATTGTAAGAATAAACTCCTGTTTGTTAATGTCACCCCATTTGTGGTATATTCTTGTCCGAGTAGTACAAGGTAGCTGGAACAAGTAGTATTGACATTTTCACAATATTAAGTCTTCCTATCTATGAACAGGGAGCTCTGGTAGCATACATAGTGCCTAAGGCACTTGACTGCTAACCATAAGGCTGGCGGTTCAAACCCACCAGCCACTCCTCAGAAGGAAGA
>NW_006922294.1:1092870-1094147 GCF_000298275.1 Orycteropus afer afer | reverse complement strand
AAAAAAAAAAAACAAACTCTATGGAGCACACATGTACTCTGACACACAAGGGGTCATCATGAGTCACAATCAACTCAACGGCAACTTTTTTTTCTTAAGTTTATTGAGATTTGGGTGAAAGTTTACAGAGCAAATTCATCTTCCATGCGACAGTTCACACACACATTGTCTCCTAACATTGACTGTAATTTTCCACAGTGCAACAGCTCTCTTCCCACTTCCTTCCCATAGCCACTTATTCCCTGTGTCCTTCCCTCCCATGCACTTCTGCCCCCCGAGCTGTCTCCCTGTGCATACACAGCCCTTCTATTCTCCCATGATTGATATCTGCAATGACTGTATCTACCTAATGTAAATGTTCAGTTCATATGCCCATCCTTTGTTTGGCTGGAAGCCACAGGAGTGGGTTCAATTCCACACCTGAAGGGTAGCTTGGGGCCATAGTCTCAGGGGTTCCACCAGGCTCTGTCAGACCAGGAAACCTGGTCCCTTTTTATTTTTATTTTTATGATTTTGAGTTTTGTTCCACATTGTTCTCCCACTCTATCCAGGATCTCCTGCACAGATCCTCCTTTGAGTGGTTGACAGTGGTAGCTGGGCACCATCTAGTTCTTCTTGTCTTATATTCATATAGGTTGAGGATCACATGGAGCACTAGTCCCTAGGACTAATTATTTCCATGCTTCTTTTGTTTTCTTCATTCTTCTTTGCTCTGTGCTAGGTGAGACCCATTGTTGCAACTAGATGGCTGCTTGCAATCTTTTAAGATCCCAGTCACTACTTGCCAAAGTAGGATATGGAACAGTTTGTGTGTGTGTGTGTATGTGTGTGTGTGTAGTATGTTGTGCCAATTGAGCTTGACATCCCTTGAGACCATGGTCCTGAGCCCACAGGTCCAACTATTTGCTCCCTCTGAGTAGCTGGCTGTGGCCAAGAAGTAACTATAACATTGTCCATTTCAGTTCTACTATATACCTGGAAATTCTTACTCAACATAAAAATAAATTTGTAGAAACCTTGTCTGCCAATCCTATACATGGTCATGGGCACACTCCCCCCTGCATAGAAATACCTAATCGTTCAGCCTGTCCACCCAGCTATCCACATGTAGATCAATGTTTGCCATCACTGACAATGCAGTATTGTATGTGCAAAATGTTTCATCTTTGTTGTCTTTACCTCTTATGCACCTCTCTCTGTCTTCCTGTTCCTCAATGCCACTGTACTGATCACTCATGTTTGGCACATTGTCAATGGCAACTTTTAAAAAAAAATTG
>NW_006922294.1:1086125-1089448 GCF_000298275.1 Orycteropus afer afer | reverse complement strand
GGATTGTGGGGCTGGCGTGGGATCAGGCAGTGTTTCGTTCTGCTGTGCATGGGGTCGCTCTGAATCGGAAACGACTCGACGGCACTTAACAACAACAACAACAACAACAATCAGAAACATGTTGATACAGAAAATCAGAGACTACCACTTAAGAGAAGGCATATATTCATAATAATAAACTGGTTTTGTAATTCTTGAATAAATGAACAAAGTCTGGGGTGAGGGAAAGAAATAGGAGACCAAGAAATGCTAAATTCCCTCTCTATGTGAAGGGAGTCAAAAAGTACACTTTTGCACTTGGCTTTGATGTTCAGATAATGATTAAGTATTTATTTGATAAACAGACTATGGACCAAAAGAACACTTATCTTAGACCAAGTTGCAACATTATAGTTAATCATGAAATATTAAGTTTATTTTTTAAATCAAGAATAATACAAGGATGTTTACTATTACTTATATTACTAATCATTTTTAATGATTTGTATTGTATTACATATGCACAAATTTTACATGTAGCTTATCTGATCCTTATGAAAGCTTCATGAAGGTCTATTATGATTCCTATTTTGCAGATGTGGAAGATGAGGCTTGGAGACTCCACTTGCTCAGTGACATTACCAGTAAGTTGTAAACCAAGGTTTTGAGACCAGGTTCTCATGGTTTTAAGCCAATGCCACATTGCTCCCCTTTTTCAAGAAATTTAGGCCAATTAACTTATGTGGACAATAGAAGTAAGAACATAATTATGGGACAAATGAACAAAATGTGATCATTATTTGACTAAAACTTGGTTTAATGTAGAAGAACCAAAAGAATCAAGTAAAACAAACTTGAAAAGTAAGAAGAGTTGGGTAAAGTTTTTCAGTTTTAAAATAAAATATGCAAATGACTTTCCTTTATAAAAGAAATCAAAGACAAATAGTGCTTCACTGCTAACCAAAAGGTCAATGGTTCAAACCCACCAGTTACTTCAAGGAAGAAAGATGTGGTAGTCTTCTCCTGTAAAGATGTAAAACCTTAGAAACATTATGGGGCAATTTTATGCTACCCTATAGGGTTACTAAGAGTCAAAATCAACTGCTTGACAATGTTTTGTTTTGTTTTGTTTTGTTTTAATTTTTTATTGTGATTTGGGTAAAAGCTTAAAAAGCAAATGCATCTTCCATAAAGCAGTTCACATACACTTTGTCTCATGACATTGACTTCAATCTCCCACAAAGAAACAGTTCTACTCCCTCTTTTTAAGCATAGCCACCTCTTCCCTGTGTCCTTTCCCTCCTATGCACTCTGCCCCCCCTCAGCTGTCTTCCTGTGCATACACAGCCCTTCTATTCTCCCAAGATCGATCTCTCCAAGGAGTGTATATACCTAATGTAAATGTTCAGCTCACATGCCTGTCTTTTGTTTGTCTGGAAGCCACAGGAGTAGGTTCAATTCCAGACCTGAAAAGCAGCTAGGGGCCAAAGTCTCAGGGTTTCCACTAGGCTCTATCAGACCAGGAAACCTGCCCCCCCCCTTTTTTTTATGTTTTTGAGTTTTTCTCCACATGGTTCTCCCACTCTTTCTAGGATCTCCTACATAAACCCCATCCCAAGTGGTTGACACTGGTAGCTGGGCACCATCTAGTTCTTCTGGTCTCATAATCATCTATGCTGAGGATCACAAGGTGTACCAATCCCTTGGACTAATTTTTTCCATGCTTCTTTGGTTTTCTTCATTCTTCTTTGCTCTGGATGAGTAGACCCACCATTGCATCTAGATAGGTACTTGTAAGCCTTTAAGATGCCAGTCATTATTCACCAAAGTAGGATGTGGAACAATGTTTTGTGTAGTATGTTATGTCAGTTGAGCTTGAAGTCCTCTGTGAGCATGGTCCCAATCCCACAGGTCCAACTACTTGTTACCTCTGAGTAGCTGGCTGTGGCCAAGAAATGATTACAACTTTGTACCATGACAGCTCTACTGTATACCTGGAAATTCTCACAGAACATACAAATGCACTTGTAGAAACATTGTCTGTCAACTCTATACATGGTCATGGACACACTACCCCTGCATAGAAATACCTAATCGTTCAGCCTGTCAACCCTTCTGTCTACCCATAGATCAATGCTTGGCATCACTGACAAAGCAGTACTGTATGTGCAAAAGGGTTCATCTTTGTTGTCTGTACCTTGCATGCACCTCTCTATGTCTTCCTCTTCCTCTTCCTCAATGCCATCATGTTGATCACTCACATTTGGTACATTGCCCTCCCCTTCACCCAAATCAATACTTGTCTCTACCTATCTAGCATTGTTATCTCCCCTCCCCTCCCAGCCCTGGTAACCAACAAAGAAAATTTCCTTCCATAGATAAACCTTTCCTTGACTCTTTACAATAATGGACTGTTATAATATTTGTCCTATTGTGATTGACTTATTTAACTCAATATATTGTCCTCAGAGTTCATCCAAGTTATGTGGTGTTGTACAGATTCTGTTATTCTTTAAGGTTTTATGTTATTCTTTAAGGTTCCATTGTATGTCTGTACTACAGTTTGCTTATTCATTCTTCTGTTGATGGGCACCTAGGTTGTTTCCATCTTTTGCTATTGTAAATAGTGCTGGAATGAACATAGGTGTGCCTAATCTGTTCTTGTCCTGGCTCTCACTTTCTTAGGATATATACCTAGTAATGGAATTGCTGGGTCAAATGGTATTTCTAATGCTAACTTTTTAAGGAATCACCATATGATTTACACAGTGCTTGTGTCATTTTACAGTCCCACCAGCAGTGTATGAGGGTCCCAATCTCTCCATATCCTCACCAGCATTTGTTATTTTCTGTCTTGTTGAACTTTGCTACTAGTGCTGGAGCAAGATGGTACCTCATTGTTGTTTTGATTTGCATCTCTCTAATGGCTAATATTGTGAACATTTTTTCATGTACTTGTTGGCTGACTGAATGTCCTCTTTTTTGAAGTGTCTATTCATGTCTTCTTCCCATTTTATAATTGGATTATTTATCTATTTGTTGTTAAGGTGGTGGAGTTTTCTATAAATTTTAGAGATAAGTCTTGTCAGATAATGTCATTGTTAAATATTTTTTCCCAATCTGTAGGTTCTCTCTTGACTCTTTTGGAGAAGTCTTTAGAAACACATAAAAATTAATTTTTAGAAGGTCTAATTCATCTAGTTTATCTTCTGCTCTTTGCGCATTTTGGCTTATGCTTGATAGTCTATTTATGCCACATATTAGGGCTCCTAAATTTTTTCCCTAGTTTTTCTTTAAGGAACTTTATAGTTTTGGGTTTCACATTTAAGTCTTTGATCCATCTG
>NW_006922294.1:1079487-1085407 GCF_000298275.1 Orycteropus afer afer | reverse complement strand
GGATAGTTTGACTTCTTCCTTATCAATCTGGATGCCTTTGTTTCCCTTTCTTGCCTTCTTGTCCTGGCTACAACTTCCAATACAATCTTGAATAGAAGTGGTGATAGAGGGCATCTTTGTCTGGTTTCTGTTCACAAGGGGAATGGTGTCAGTCTCTTGCCACTGACAATAATGTTGGCTGTTGATTTTGCATATATGCCCTTTATTATGTTGAGGAATGTACCTTCTATTTCTATTTTACTGAGAGTTTTCATCAGAATTCGGTGTTGGATTTTATCAAATGCCTTTTCTGCATCGATTGATACGATCATGTGGTTCTTTTCCTTTGTTTTATTTATGTGATGGATGATGTTGATTGTTTTTCTAATGTTGAAGCATCCTTGCAAACCTGATATGAATCCCACTTTGTCATAATGGATTATTTTTTTGATATGTTGTGGAAGTCTATTGGCTACTATTTTGTTCAAGATTTTTGCATCTATATTCATGAGGGATATTGGTCTGTAGTTTTTTTTTTTTTAGTGATGTCTTTGCCTGGTTTTAGTTTCAAGGTTATGCTTGTTTCATAAAATGAATTTGGGAGGATTCCATCCTTTTCCATGTTTTGGAATAGTTTGAGTAGGATTGGTGTCAGTTCTTCTCTGAACATTTGGTTGAACTCTCTGTGAAACTGTCTGGGCCAGGACATTTTTTATTGGTAATTTTTTTTATGACTTGTTCAATTCCTTCTTTTGTTATGGGTCTGTTCAACTTTTCCATCTCAATATGTGTTAGTTTATACAAGTAGTATGTTTCTAGAAATCTGTCCATTTCTTCTGGATTTTCACATTTGTTTAGGTATAGTTCTTCATAGCATTTTGATATTATCTTTTTTTATTTCAGTTGGCTCTGTTGTGATTTTGCCCAATTCATTTCTTATTCGTGTTATTTGATATATTCTCTTTTGCTTTGCTAAAGTTGCCAGTGGTTTGTCAATTTTACTAATTGTTTCAAATAAACAACTTCTAGTCTTGATTTTTTCTATTTTCTTTCTAGTTTTTGTTTCATTTATTTCTGTTTAAATGTTCATTATTTCCTTTCTTCTGGTGTCTGCAGGCTTTTGTTGTGGTTATTTTTCTAAATGTTGGAGATGTTGGGTTAAGGTGTTGATTTTGGCTCTTTCTTCTTTCTTGATGTGTGCACTTATTGGCCTCTAATCACTGCTTTTGCTGTGTCTTAAATATTTTGGTATGTTGTATTTTCATTCTCATTTAATTCAAGGAATTTTTTAATTTATTTATTTTATTTTTTCTATTACCCATTCACTTTCAAGGAGGGTGATATTCAGTGTCCATGTGTTTGCTCTTTTTCCAATCCTCTTCCTATTGTTCATTTCTAATTTTATAGCACTGTGATCTGAGAAGATGCTTTGCAGTTTTTCAAAGTTCTTTAATTTATTAAGGCTTGTTTTGTGGCCTAACATATGATCTATCCTGGAGAATGTTGCATGTACACTGGAAGAGAATGTGAATGTATAGTGTGCTGTTGTTGAATGAAGTGCTCTGTAGATGTCTATAAGGTCAAGTTGGTGGATTGCATTGTTTAGTTCTGCATCTTTGTTGAGTTTCTCTCCAGTATTAAAGTCTCCTATTATGACTGTGGAGTCATCTATTTGTCTTTTCAATTCTGTTCAAGTCTATTTGTATATTTTGGGGCTCTTTCATTGGGTCCATAGATATTTATTATGGCTATATCATCTTGTTTGGTTGATCCTTTAATCATTTTATAATGTCCTTCCTTCTGGTGGCATAGGGCCTAAGGTATTTGACTGCTAACTAGAAAGCTGGCAGTTCAAGCCCACCAGTCACTTCTCAGCAGGAAGGTTGGGCAATCTACTTCCATAGTGATGTCACTTTAGAAACCTGAGGAGGGGTCACTATGAGTTGGATTTGACCCGAGGGCAGTGTGTTGTGTTGTTTGTTGTCTCTTATGGTGGTTTTTGACTTAAAGTCAATTTAATCAGAAATTAATATTTCCAGTCCTGCTCTTTTTTGGTTCCCATTTGCTTGATATATCTTTTTCCAACTTTTGACTTTTAGTCTATTTTTGTCTTTGTCTCTAGGCTGTGTCTCTTGTAGACAGCATATTGATGGGCTATGGTATTTTTTTAATCCAGTCTGCAACTCTCCATCTCTTGAGTGGTGTATTTAATCCATTAACATTCAGTGTAATTATCGACAAATATGAATTGGTTGCTATCATTTTGTTATGTGTTTTTTTCATGGTGCTCCTGATTTCTTTTTTCCATATAATTTTCTGTGCTGAGCTCATTTTATTTATGAATTGTGTTATCATTTTCTTCTTTGCTATTGTGTTAGTATTCGCCAAATATTTGTTCTTGTCCTCTTTTTTTATTGTGATGTGAAGGTTTATCATTTTTCTTTGAGGTTGGCCTGTGATTTATAATTTTCTCTCCAAGTTTAGAAAAGCCCATTCTATGTTGCAACTCTCTTGATTTACTCACCATTTAGAAGTTCTGTAACTACTCTGTTTTCTTCCTCTTTATGTTTTTTAGTTTTCCTCATTTGCCAATTGATGTCTCTGGTTCCCTGCTTGAACAAAAGCCAAATGTGTCCTTCCCTTTTGGTTTTCTGACTCTAGGTCTTTGCACATTTCATTATAACAATTGACAGACAAGTTCATCTCCCTTAAGTATTCCAAACTGCCCCACTCACTTCCCGGGTTCCCTTAGCTGTTCCAAACTGCCCCTAGCTTGCTTCCTGGCCTCCCTCAAAAAGCTGTTCCCAAAGCCACCAGCCAGCTCACTTTCTCTGCCTTCCTTAAAAAGGTGCCCCTAAACCTGCTGGCTGGCAACAAAATAGAATGCCCTCAAATATTTCTTATGTTATTACAGTGGTATCACTAGAGGGTGTGTGTTTGTGGGGTGCAGGTGTACCAAGTGACACTGTTAGAGGGCAGTAATGCCAAAATGACTATCTATAAATAATTTTTGTGCAGTGTTTCAGCAGAAATTTATTACTTTTTATAAAAATCTCTCTGTGTCAGTTATAACAACAAAAACATTTTTCATAAGGCTACTGTACTTATCAATACACCTAGAAGGCTCAAACTCTATACTAATTTATTTTTTGAAACTTTTAATGTGCTCCAATCAAAATAAATAAATAAATAAATACCACTCCCTACCATAGAGTCTATACTGAATCACAGGAACCTATTGGGTTTCTGAGGCTGTACATCTTTATGGAAGTAGATTGCCCCATCCTGCTTCCACAGAGCAGCTAGTGGGTTTGAACCACTGATCTTCCAGTTAGTAGGCAAGTGCCTTATCCATCCACTAAATCAACAATTACAGTGGCTGACCTTCCAGTTAGCAAGCAAGTGCCTTATCCATCTACTAAACCAACAATTACGGTGATACCTGGAATAATATGATTTCATCTGCATGTATTACAAGCTCTTGCTCTTTTCATTGATGCCAGAGTTTTATAGTTGCTGATTTTGTTAAATTTTCAGGTGTGGTATTTAGTATTAGTGAACTATATCAATAACTTCCTTGAGGATGAAGTAGTAAAAAAAGAAGAAGGAGAAAAATAAAGAAAGGCAACTGCTCTGTTACTAATAATGTCATCACTAACAATGTTGTGATTCAATATAGAAAGATTTTGCAAAACAATTTTGTTGTTAGCCTCAATATACTCTAAGAAATATCACATGTAAGCAATTTACAACTATATTTATCACAAATTATATGATTAAATTTGACAATAAACATTACTAAGAATAACATTTTGAAGAATGGGATTTCCAGAACACTCAGTTATGCCCTTTGGGAACCAAGAGGGAGTCATTCAAATAGAACAAAGGGATACTGAATCTCTTAAAATCAGGAAAGGTGAGTGTCATGGTTGTATCCTTTCACCACACTTATTCAATCTGTATGCTGAGCAAATAATCAGAGAAGCTGGACTATGTGAAGAATGTGGCATCAGGATTGGAAGAAGACTCATTAACAACCTGAGATATGCAGAAGACACAATCTTACTTGCTGAAAGTGAAGATGATTTGAAGCACTTACTGATGAAGATCAGTGACTATAGCTTTCAGTATGGATTACACCTCAACATAAAGAAAACTAAAATATTCACAACTGAATCAGTAAGCAACCTCATGATAAATGGAGAAAAGATTGAAGTTGTCAAGGATTCAATTTTACTTGGATCCACAATCAACATCCATAAAAGCAGCAGTCAAGAACTGGAATGATGTATGGCATTATATAAATCTGTTGCAAAAGACTCTTTAAAGTGCTAAGGAACAAAGATGTCACTTTGAATATTAAGGTATGCCTGATCTAAGCTATGGTATTTTCAATAACCTCACATACAATTAAGAGCTGGACAATGAATAAGGAATTCTATGAAAGAACTGATGCATTTGAATTGTGGTGTGGGCAAAGGAAATGGAATGTACCATGGACTGCTAGAAGAACAAACAAATCTGTCTTGAAAGAAATATAGCCAGAATGCTCCTTAGATGTGAGACTGGCCAGCCTTTATCCCACATACTTTGGTCAGGTTGCCAAAAGGGACCAATCTCTAGAGAAGGTGAGTCCTTGGTAAAGTAAAAGGTCAGCAAAAAAGGGGGAAGATACTCAATGAGGTGGAATGACACAGTGGCTACAACTATGTGCTCAAGTATTTCAATGATTGTGAGGATGGTGCAGGACCAGGCAATGTTTCATTCTGTTGTACATAGAGTCACTATGAGTCAGAACCAATTTGATGGCACCTAACATGAGGAGGTCCATCAGAGTGAGATGGCACCATGAATTACTGCACTGGATGACACCAAACTTATCGACATCACTGTACAAAAATATATGTTTATATGTATTAAAAGAAACATCATCAACTAATGAAGAAGAAAGAATTATATACAAAGTGTTTTAAAAACTCTATGCAAACCAAGTAAATGAGAGATGACAAAACACTAAATACTTTCAATCTAACCATGAAAATAAAAGGTTAGTAAACATTTAATTGATCTTGGGATGATGGCATCTTTCTGAGAATAAGAGCAATAAAACACAAATAAAATGAATTTTAAATTATTGTACTCTTCCTTTGATAAAAATATACAAAACTTGACAGCTGAGTTCTGGCAAGATGGCAGAATGGGCAGACAAACTACACAGATCCTCTGCAACAGAGCAATGGGAAAACAATTGAAACAGGTACAGAAGATTGTGAAAACTTGAGCTCCGAATGGAAGGATAAAGTGGATTAAATATCAACTAGCAGAAGAACCTGAATGAAACAGTGAGTACTGTGACAGATGGAGCTACGACTGCTGGCTGTCCTGAAGGCACAGCCATTTTGAATACTTCTCAATAGCAACCTAAGAATCAGCTTTGCTCACCAAGGCCACATGGGTAAGGACTGCATTGGTGGCTGATGACCAGAAGCGAGAACAGTGAGGAAGAGGACGGGCAGACCTGTGGACTTCTGGCAGCTGTCATGAGATCACAGCCATTTGGATGCTTCCAAGCAGCTGGTGACATTTCATGTATGTGCAGGTAGTGTTCTTACTTCAACTGTGACCTGGCAGTATGCTCCACCTGCCAAGGATAGCACGGACAACCACACTGGAGACTGATAACTAGAGAGGTTTGATATTTTTTTAATTATTCTTGTGCCCTGTGCCTTTGTAGTGAACAGGGAGGGGTGTAATCATTACCCACCTCCACACACCTTCTTGACCTACCAGGCCTCCACCCCAGTCTATGCCTTGGCAGAGCCTAGGTGCTGTGCCCTGCCCTGAACAGTTTTGTTTTTGCTTGTTTTTCAATTATTCTTTTTATTTTCCTCTATTCTTCTTTTTACCTCTTTCCTGCTCCTGGTTCTTTTTTTTTTTTTTT
>NW_006922294.1:1073258-1076457 GCF_000298275.1 Orycteropus afer afer | reverse complement strand
CTGATAAGAAATTCAAAAGAATTATAATTGGGTACCTTCAATGGATTGAGAGACCAATCAAGGAAAACACTGATAAAATTAAGGAGAACACAGACAAAACTCTAAAACAATTTAGGAAAACAATACAAGAAAAAAATTGACAAAATAAACAAAAAATTAGAAATGATACAAAAACAATAAACAGAAATCCAGAATATTAAATAAGATTTGAGAAATAGATAACACACTGAATGAACAAAGGAGTGAAGTAGAATCAATAGAAGACAGAATTAATGACATTAAAGACAAATACCTCAATACTACTTTCTTAAGGGATCAATCAATAAAAAATCAAAATATAATGAGAAAAGCTTAAGATTCATGTGGGATACCATCAAGAGGAATGACCTACATGTAATTGGAAGTCCAGAACAGGAAGAGACAGATAAAACCAGAGAAAATTGTCAAAGATTTGTTGGAACACAATTTCCCTGATATGAAAGATGTGAATATATTCATTCAAGAAGTTCAATGAACCCCAAACAGAATAGACCCCAAGAGAAAATCACCAAGACATATCACCAACAAACTCACCAAAGCAAAAGACACAGAAAGAATCCTGAAAGCAGCATGGGAAAAATGAAAAGTTAACTACAAAGGGCAACCAATAAGAATAAGCTCTGATTTCTCCTCAGAAATCATGGAGGCGAGAAGGCAATGGGATGATATATATAAAACCCTGAAAGAAAAAAAAAAAATCTCCAATCAAGAATAAAATACTCAGAAAAGCTATCTATCAAATATGAGGGTGAAATTAGGAGATTTCCAGATAAGCAGAAACAGGGAATGTGTTAAACCAGACCCACTTTACAAAATATGCTAAAAGAGGTCATTTGGATGAGGAACCAACAACAGCAAACAACAACCAATGATTAACACATGTGATGACATAACCCAGAAACCAACCAAAGTTATAGAAGTATTCAAAGTAAAATAAGCTTACAAGACTGTAAATAGGGAACCTGAGGCATCAATTGGTAAATGAGGACAACTACAAACCAAAAAGAAGGAATAAAAAGTATAATTACAGAACTTCTAAATGGTGAGGAAGTCAAGACAATTGTGAGAGAACAGACTGTTTTAAATTCAGGAAGCAAATTATTAAAGGGTAACTTCAAAGAAAAATAATAAACCTTGTTATCAAAATTAAAAAAGAGGAAAAGTACAAATACTTAGGAAATACTAAAAAGATAGCAATGAAAGAGATGATAACACAACTCACAAAAAAATGAGCTTAGCACAAAAAATTATATAAAACTAAGAAATCACCAACACTACAAAAAAAAAACCCATAACAAAATGACATCAATAAATTCATATTTGTTGATAATTAAATTGCAAGTAAATGGATTAGCTCCAGTAAGATGGAGGAATAGGCAGACAAGCTACACAGACCCTCTTCAACAAAGAAAAGAGAAACCAATTGACAGAAATAGAGAATATACTCCTGGAGCCCTGAGCTTTGAAAGGAAGTGTACAGAAGTGGATTAGGCACCAACTAGTGGAAAAACCTGAATGAAAATAGTAACTACAGAGATGGATAGAGCTGCAGATTGTCAGCTACTCTGACAGCACTGACAGCCTGAATATTTCCAAATGGTGTTAGTTCCTGAGAACTGACCTAAAAATCATCCCTGGTCACCAAGGGCTGCAGGGATGACTGTGCCGGTGGCCAATGACTAAGAATGGAAACAACAAAGAGGGAGACAACCTGAGTTGTGGACTTCCAGCTATCCAGAGGGTACAGCCATTTTGGTAGGTTACAAGCAGTGACCATTTTGGACATTTAAAGTGACTGAAGGTTCAGTCATTTTGAATGTTTGCAAGAGGCAGCCATTCTGGATATTTAAAGTGAAAGCATTCTGATTTGGATACCAGGGAACTAAAATAGGCTCCACTTGCAAAGGACAGCAGGGACATAAGGGAGGCTGACAATGGGAAAGGAGACAAGTGGTGAGTGTATAAGTGTTGCTGATTAGTGAATAGAGGGCAACAGTACCCTGCTTACTCAGATAACATTCAAACAAAACAAAGAATATGAAAATCTTGACATCACTCCAACATACAATTACCAATTAAATATAAATACAAAAATGTCACAATGTCTCGAAGACAACAGAGCATCACAGTTCAGACAAAGAAATAACATGAAGCAGGAGAAACAAGGGGTCAGGATACAGACCCAGAACACATCCCTGAGGAAGAAGCAGCATTGGAATTCTCTGATAATGATTTCAAAAGAATTATATTTTGGTATTTTCAATGGATTGAGAGACAGATCAAGAAAAACACTGAAAAAAATGAGGAAAACACAGAGAAAATCCTAGAACAATTTTGAAAGACAAGGCAAGAATAAAATGACTAAATAAATGAAAAATTAGAAATGACACAAAATCTACAGATAGGAATCCAGAAGATTAGTACTAAATTTTGAGATATTGATAACACATTGAATGGACAAAGGAGTAGAAATAAATCAATAGAAGACAAAATTAGTGAGATTGAAGACAAATATCTCAATACTTCTTTGGAAAGGGATCAATCAGAAAAAAAAAAAGATTTAAACAAAATGAAGAAATGTTAAGGTTCATATGGGATACCATCAAAAGTAATAACCCACATATACTCAGAATTCTGAGGAACCAGGAGAGAGGAGCAGTCAGCAGCAGGGATCCAGGTGAGGAGAGGGAAATCAGGCATGCCCAAAGCAGCAGGACAGGAGAGTGGGAGAAAGAGGATTAAAAGCCAGGAACCCGGACAGAGGAGTAGTCAGCCGCAGGGATCCAGGTGAGGAGAGGGAACTCAAGCACACCCAAGGCAGCAGGGTAGGAGAGTAGGAAGAAGGGGATTAAAAGGCCCAGGAACCCAGACAGAGGAAGAGTAAGCCACAGGAACCCAGGTAAGGATGGTACGAGAGGTTTCCAATAGGGAGACAAACTTGTCTGTCGGTGTGTCCCACCGTGATGATGTGTTGATGTGAGATTTGAGGCTGAGCCACTGGTGTTTGAGCCCAGCTTACAGACTGAGACAGAGTAGGAAAAAGGAAGAGACCGTCCACTTCTCAAAGAATTGGCCAGGGAAAACCTTATGAATAGCAAAGAAACACTGTTTGATACATTACCGCACAACTTTATGAATAGTCCAGTTAGGTTAGAAGGCT
>NW_006922294.1:1053123-1054531 GCF_000298275.1 Orycteropus afer afer | reverse complement strand
TAATACACAAGATGACATAACCCAGAAACCACAGCTATGGATATATCCAAAGTAAAATGAGTTTACAAGATTGTAAACAGGGAACCAGAGACATCAATTGGAAAGAGAGGACAACTACAAATAAAAAGAGGGAAAAGACTGTGTAGTTACAGAACTTCTAAATGGTGAGGAAGTTAAGAGAGTTGCAAGATAGAAGGAACTGTTGTAACAAGATCTGTACCCCACACCACACACAAAAATGAACTCCAGATGGATCAAACACTTAAATGTGAAACCTAAAACTATACAGTTCCCCAAGGAAAATCTAGGGGCAAATTTAGGGGCCCTAATATATGGCATAAATAGACTATACAATAGCCAAAAGATGGAAACAACCTAGTTGTCCATCAACAGAGGTTGGATAACCAAACTATGGACATACACACAATGGAATACTATGCAATGCCAAAGAATAATGTAGAATCTGCAAAACACCATGTAACATGGATGAACTTGGAGGACATTATACTGAGTGAAATAAGTCAATCACAAAAGGACTAATATTACATTAGTCCGTTATTGTAAAAGTTAGGGAAAGGTTTATCTATAGAAGGAAATTTTCTTTGTTGGTTACCAGGGGTGGGAGGGGAGGGGAGGGAATGCTATTAGATAGATAGATATAAGTATTGATTTGGGTGAAGAGAAGGGCAATGTACCAAATGTGAGTGACCAATATGGCAGCACTGAGGATGAGAAAGACATAGAGAGGTACATGGGAGTTACAGACAACAAATATCAACCCTTTTGCACATATAGTACTGCACTGTCAGTGAAAGCAAGCATGGGTATATCGGTGGATAGATGGGTTGACAGGCAGAATGATTAGGCATGTCTATGAAACGGGGAACATCTATATGGTTGGCAGACAATGGTCCTATAAGTTTATGTGAATGATCAGAATTCCAAGGTGTATAGTAGTGCTGACAAGGGGCAAAGTTCTGGTCACTGCTTGGTCACAGCCTGCTACCCAGAGGGACCGAGTAGTTGAACCTGCAGGCTTGGGACCATAGTCGCAGGGGACATCAAGCTTAATTGGGATACCATACTATATAAAACATTGTTCCACCTCCTACTTTGGCGAGTAGCGACTGGGATCTTGAAAGCTAGCAAGCTGCCATCTAGATGCAATGATGGGTCTCTCCTTGTCCAAAGCAAAAAAGAATGAAGAAAACCAAAATTCATGGAAACAATTAGTCCTAGCGACTGGTACACCATCCAATCTGTAGGTATGACTATGAGACCAGAAGAACTAGATGGTGCCTGGCTACCTCTGTCATCCACTTGGAAGGGGATCTATGTAGGAGATCCTTGATAGAGAGGGAGAACAATGTGGAACAAAACTAAAATCATTTGGAGAAAAAAGAAAATA
>NW_006922294.1:1038504-1052083 GCF_000298275.1 Orycteropus afer afer | reverse complement strand
GTGTCAGGGTTATATCCTTTCACCATACTTATTCAATCTATATGCTGAGCAAATAATCTGAGCAGCTGGACTATATGAAGAAGAACATGGCATCAAGATTGGAGGGAGAATCATTAACAACCTGCAATATGCTGATGACACAACTTTGCTTGCTGAAAATGAGGATGAAGCACTTACCTGTGAAGACTGAAGACTACAGTCTGCAGCATGGATTACATCTCAATATAAAGAAAACAAAAATCTTCACAACTGGATCTATAAGCAGCATCACGATAAATGGAGAAAAGATTGAGGTTGTCAAATAGTTCACATTGTTTGGTTCTACAATTGACACCAATGGTAGCAGTAGTCAGGACATCAGATGATGTATAGCACTGGGCAAGTTGTCTGCAAAAGACCTCTTTCAAGTGCTGAAGAGCAAAGACATCTCCCTGAGGACTAGGGTGTGCCTAACATGAGCCATGATATTTTCAATCGCCTCATATGAATGCTAATAGGCTGGACAATGAAAACGGAAGACTGAAGAAAAACTGATGCTTTTGAGTTGTGGTGCTGGTGAAGAATGCTGAAAGTACCATGGACTGCTAAAGTAACCAACAAATCTATCCTGGAGGAAGTGTAGCCAGAATGCTCATTAGAAGTGAGAATGGCCAGACTTCATCTCACCTACTTTGGTCATATTATCAGGAGGGACCATTCCCTGGAGAAGGATGTCATGCTTGGTAAGGTGGAGGGTCAACAAAAGAGGGGAAGGCCCTCAACGAGATGGATTGACACAGTGGCAGTGGCGATGGGCTTAAGTATAGCACAGATTGCAGAGCTGGTGCAGGATCCTGCGGTATTTTGTTCTGCTATGCATAGGGTCTCTATGAGTCGGAGACAACTGTACGGCACCTAACAACAACAAAAAAAAAAAACACTACCTGCAAGTCTATTCCACTTCATAGCAACTCTGCAGGACAGAGTAGAACTTCCCCATAGGGTTTCCAAGGTTGTAAATCTTTATAGAAGTAGACTGTCTCTTCTTTATTTTGCAAAGCAGCTGGTAAGTTCTAACATTCAACCTATTGGTTAGCAGATGAACGCTTCAATCACTATGTCACCAGTCCTCCTTATATGGATATATCATTAAATATCAGAAAAATCTTAAACAATTGGTTATTTTGGTTTCAAAATCTAGCAAGTAATTTCATCATCCATACATCAATAATTAGCCAAATGCTTCCATCTTAAGTTTCTTCACTCCCATGGAGGAGCTCTGGTGGCACTGTGGGTAAACATTTGGCTGCTAAATAAAAGGTTAGCAGTTTGAATCCATCAGCTGCTCCCAAAAAGTAATAGTAAGTGAAAGGCTGGATGGAGGTATGGGGTTAATATTAGACAGTGGTCCATGGATGATCTTTCTGAAAAGGTAACATTGTGAAAAGAACTAAAGGAAATACGATTTATATTCCTACTCCCTGGATATAAAACTTGAGAATTCACTTTCCTCCTCTCCCTGAAAATTGATATCATACAAACCGATCCCTAATGTACTGTGATGTATTTTCTCAGAGACTTTGTTATTTATCTTCTATGTGTCTCATTTGTGAAATGAACGTGAAGATAGTGCTCACCTTGTGCAGTTATTGTGAAGATCCAATGAAGTCAAGCATGGTATTTCAGTTCTCTAGTGCTGCTCTAACAGAAAATGCCACAAGTGGGCGGCTTTGACAAACTGCAGTTTATTCTTTTACAGTTTAGGAGGCTAGATGTCAGAGTTCAAAATGCCAGCTCTAGGGGCTGGGTACAAGCCCCTCAACATTGGGCTTCAGCTCTGTCTCTTGTTCCAGACCCACTGGAGCTGGAGGTGTCTTTTTACTCTGACAGCTTCTGGCTGCTGAGGCTGACAAACCCAAGGTTGACAAGTAAAATGGCACAATCCAAAAATTATCAAGCAACAAGGCAGACCACTAGTTCAAGTCCAGAAACAGTCTCAAGATCAACAGACAACATGGTAGGCCACTGAAATGAAGACAGAGCCAAATGCAGGATCAGATGGGCAAAAAAGCTCAGAGACCTTTCTCGAAGCTTCTTCTCACACACCAGAAGCAGACCACATCCGTAAGGTAGCTACTCAGCTGCTCACAGTAGATTCCACCATCGACTTGATTACCAGTCCCATCATCGGGAATAACTATATGCAGCTGCCCAGCCACTCAAAACCAGGCTCAGCCAAGTTGACACATAACCCTACCTACCACACATGGAAAGACTATGAGGGTGCCTGGCACAAACTAAGCACAAAGTGTTCTGCTACATGTCTCTTTTGCTAATTAATGCCTAGAGATAAATTAGGAATTAATGTCACCATACCATGGACATTTTGTTGCTTAAGACATGAGGGTAGCATAGTGCCTAAGGCATTTGACTGCTAACCAGAAGACTGGTGGTTCAAACCCACCAGCCACTCCTCGGAAGGAAGATGGGGCAATCTACTTCTGTAGTGATACTGCCTTGGAAACCCAAGGAGGGGTCACTATGAGTTGAGTCCAACTCGAGGGCACATAACAACAACAACAACAATAGCTTTTCCACCAAGCTAAAGCAGTGAAATGTTAACAAATCCAAACTCACACTCATTTGTACTTTTATTTTTCTACTTCTAAAATGTGAACATACTCAAAGGTAAATTTGATTAGATTAAAATTTGCATACGATATAAGCTATATAATTTGCTAATTTGCCATCACATATATTTAAGGATATTGTGAAATATGTTCTTTTTAAATAGTGTCATGAATACTAAGTGTTTTCTATGACATAGTATAGCTAATAAATGTGTGATTTGGAATCAATTTTCATTCTTAATCATTTATGTTAAATTTTATACACAGCAGTGATTTCTCAAACCTTTATAATGAATAGTAGTAAAAAATTCAATGATTTGTTGTTGTTGTTGTTATGTGCCGTCGAGTCAAACCCGACTCATAGCGACCCCTCCTTGGATTTCCAAGGCAGTATCAGTACGGAAGTTGGATTGCCCAACCTTCCTTCCGAGGAGTGGCTGGTGGGTTTGAACTGCCAGCTGTCTGGTTAGCAGGCAAGTGTCTTAGCCACTATGCTACCAGAGCTCCCAAAGATTAGTATTACCTAAAATAAATTGAATACCAGGGAAATATGCACCGATTAGAACAATCAATCATAAAAGACCAAAAGGGCAGCATTTGCCCAGGGATAAAGCTAAAAGGCAGGAGGGATAGGAAAAAAAGATGAAGGGAAATGGGAAACACAGAGAGGATGGGGAAGAAGTGTTGTTATACTGTGGGAATTACAATGAATAACAGAAAACAAAATGTGTTTAAATTGTGAATGGAAAATGTGAACTTCTACACAAAACACAATTAAAAAAAAAAAGGAATAAATAAATAAATTTGAAACTAAAACCTTCGAATACCATGTCAGTTACATGAAAAATGTGCCATGTACGACACAAGGCTGTGTCTATCTGAGGCAGATGTTTCCTGCTGAATCGTATCATTTCACGGGAGAAATTTATCTCAACCTGTACTGTTTTTCAGGAGTGGACTGGTATAAACACAGTGCTAATGAGGACAAGATGGTGATTCTGATCCCTTACTAGTCCCTGTTAGCGTCACTGAGGGAAATAGCTCTGCAAACACAAAAGCCCCATTCATTCCAGCAGTCATTTCACAAAAGATGACATTTCTCATAGGGAATGCAAAACAAAAGAACATGGGCAGATCTTCCTAAGCTGCCAGCATTACTGCGGTGAGAGGTGGAGCTCCAGAAAGGGCATGTTCTGCTGATCTTTGCAGGGTCAGCAACCTCTGCACAGACTCTTCTTTTGAATATGGTATGAAAGAAGAAGACAAGGTGTGAGATTTAACAGGTGGGCAACAGTTTGAAACATTTGTCCTAGAGCGTTTCTAAAGGAGAGCAAATAATGCTTGGGAAAAAAAGAGAGTGTCCTGTTTACAAACGGAGTATTATTCATTAGGGCAGGGAAAAAGGTTGCTACTTCCAAAAGTTTTTGTGACAAAGTCTCTGGATAGAGTCGCATTGAGTTGGAATTGACTCAATAGCAACTGTTTTTGCTTTGTTATCTGTTTTACTCTTGTACATTTCTTAATTTTATGCAAAAGGGATCAATCACATCACACAGATTTTTTATGAGGTCTTGTCTCTTCCCCTAATACCATGGAGATATTCAAAAAGGGGATGATATGTGTAAGTCATTGACCCCATATATCAGTAGAATATGCCCTTTCAGCATTTGCACCAGAGTGGCAGAGTTAAATAGTTGTCTAGCCCATAAAACCAAAAATATTTACTATGAGGTCCTCTGTAGGAAAAGTGTGCTGAGACCTGGCCTGGGACATAAAGCAGCATACAAAGAGAGTATAGCACTCTTGTTCCCTAACTGGTGATGTCATCATCAAAAACATTAATTATAGATTCTAGTTAATTGTTACAGTCTTATCTGGCTCAGGGTCCAAAAATTGAGTAACAGAGAAAGGAAGGCATTAATAACCACTTAAAAACTCAATGTACATAGTTGCTATCAATTAATCATCATGTTACTAATGCTTTGAGACACAAAAAGAATTATTGTTACAAAAATGGTAAATAAAGAAAGGGCTAATATAATTTTGACTGTTGTTGTTGTTGTTATGTGCCATCGAGTTGGCCCCGACTCATAGTGACCCCCCTTGGGTTTCCGAGGCAGTATCACTACGGAAGTAGGATTGCCCAACTTTCCTTCCGAGGAGTGGCTGGTGGGTTTGAACCGCCAGCCTTCTGGTTAGCAGTCAAGTGCTTTAGCCACTATGCTACCAGAGCTCCCATAATTTTGACTAGAGAGTAGAAATGCTGTCTGCTGACACATTGTTAAAACTTCTTTGAAAAACTCTAAAAATAGATAATATTGTATAAAATAAACCACATTTAAAAGTAGTTACCTAACCTAAGGTGCATTCACAATCAAAATCTCTGAATGAAACTAATTAAATTCTTAATAGATCTAAAGATCATAAAGAAGTGCATCCAGAAGTTTCCTTAGAAGCAAAGATTCTGAGATTTTACCTCAAGTACTTTAGACACGTTATCAGGAGGGATGAATTCCTGGAGAAACACACCATGCTTGGTAAAGTAGATGGTCAGCAAAAAAGAGGAAGACCTACAAGAAGATGGACTGACACCCTTACTGCAACAAAGGGCTTAAACATAGATTGTGAGGATGGCATAGGACCAGGCAGTGTCTCGTTCTGTTATACATAGGGTCGGTATGAGTCAGAACCAACTTATTGGCAATTAACAACAGCAACAAAGATAAGAAATCACTTGCACAGCAAGAAATTCATGAGTGTGAGTTTCATCCTTTTTTTTTTTTTTTAATTGTATGTATTATTTTAAGATTCCACTCTAAAGGTCTCCTTCATAATCAAGGAGCCCTACTTTTCCTAAAGATGATTTTAAATGGTTCTATTTTATTCCACTCAAAATATTTCAAAGAAAAATGAAAGTACAGTGTGACTTTGTAAGAAAGCCTAAGTTTTCAGACTGAAACAATTACCATTATGAATAAAGATAAAATGTTCGGAGGATTCAGAGAAACCCTGACTCCTATAACTGAGTCTCATATAGTAGCACTGGTAATTACAGTTTCTCTCTGGGTGGGAATACATTCAAGAGAGAAGAATGACATAAGCAAAGAATGGGCTATTCTACATTTGGAACAAAAGACACTAGATGCCCCTACCTAGGGAAATATCATATTCCCAAGGAAATGAATAATAGATCATTGAAAGAATTGAAGATACAAGTAGAATTATACTGTAATGTAGTTAGTTAGGCTAGACAAATGAATAAAGGGAAACCACATGGAGAAAGAAAGACCACATGGAGGAGCCCTGAGGCACCAGATATGTGAGTGATGCCTTCTTGCACAGTTAAGCGCAGGAGAGGTTTCAGTGGAAGTTCCCTACTAAGACACACTAGGAAAAAGGACCTGCCAATCAAATTCTGAAAAAATTGGGCAGTGAAAACCTTAGGGATAGCAGTGGAACGATGTTTGATACAATGCTGGAAGATGACTTCTCAAGTTTTAAATTCAAAATATGACTTGAAAAGAGCAGCCTCCTCAAAGTAGAGTTGAACTTAATAACATGTATGGAGTAAAGCTTTTGGGACCTTCATTTCTTGTTGTGGCGTGACTCAAAATAAGAAGAATCAGCCATAAACATCAATTAATAGTTTTAATTGAAATGTGGAGTGTACAAAGTATAAATTTTGTAAAATTGGAAGTTATCAAAATGAAATGGGATGCTTTAATACTGATATCATAGGCATTAGTGAGCTGCAAGGGATTGAAATTGGCTAATTTTAATCAGAAAATCATATTGTCTACTTTATGGGATTGACAAATTGAATAGGAATAATGTATCACTCCCTGTCAAAAAGAACATTTTTAGATCTATCCTGAAGTAAATGCTGGCAGTGATAGGATAAAATCCATATGCCAACAAGGAAGATCAGTTAATAAGAATATTATTTAAATTTAGGCACCGATCACTAATGACAAAGATGAAGAAACTGAAGATTTTTATCAACTTCAGCAGTCTGAAATTGCTCAAACATGCAATCAAGATGCACTGATAATTACTGGTGATTGGAATGTGAAAGTTGCAAACAAAGAAAATGATCAGTAGTTGGAAAATATGGCCTTGTTAATACAGATGATGCCAGAGATTGTAAGGCATTTGACTGTTAACCAGAAAGCTGGTGGCTGGTGGTTCAAACCCACCAGCCACTCCTTGGAAAGAAAATTGGGCAATCTACTTCCATGGAGATATTGCCTCAGAAACCCAAGGAGTGGTTGCTATGAGTTGAATTGACTCAACAGCAGTGAGTTTTTTTGTTTGTTTGTTTGTTTGTTTTGGTTAACAATCTATTCTTTGGAAATGGTTTTGTTCAACAATATAAATGTTGACTATACATGTGAACCTCACTAGATGGAATACTCAGGAATCATTCAACTATGTTTGTGGAAAGCAATGATGGAGAAACTCAATATTATCAGTCAGAACAAGGCCATGAGCTGATTGCACATCATATCATCAACTGTTCACATGCAAGTTCAATTTGAAGCTAAAGAAAATTAAAACAAGTCCACAAGAGCAAAAATACAACTTTGATTACATCCCACCTCAATTTAGAGATCATCGGAAGAGCAGATTTATCATATTGAACACCAATGACCAAAGACCAGATGAATTGTGGTATAAAAAATGAAGAATATCACACATGAAGAAAGGTCCTTAAAAAGATAGGAAAGAAAAAAAAAGACCAAAATGGATGTCTGAAGAGTCTCTCAAATTTGCACTTGAACACAGACATGCTAAAGCAAATGGAAGAAATGATGAAATAAATGAGCTGAATAGAAGATTTCAAAGACCAGCTTGAGAAGGCAAAGTAAAGTACTATAATGCAATGTGCAAAGACCCGGAGTTAGAAAATCAAAAGGGAAGAACACAGTTGACATTTCTTAAGCTGAAATAATTGAAAAAAAATTAAGCCTCAAGTTACAATATTGAAAAATTCTATGGGCAAAATATTGAACAACACAGGAAGATGGAAGATGGAAAGAAAATGCAGTCACTGTAGTAAAAATAATTGTTCTATATTCAACCATGTTAGGGGTAGCATATGATCAAGAATTGATTGCACTGAAGGAAAAAATCCAAGTTGCACTGAAGGCATTGTTGAAAAACAAGGCTCCAGGAACTGATGAAATACAAACTGAGTGAGATGTTTCAACAAACAGATGCAACACTGGAAGCACTCACTCATCAATGCCAAGAAATTTGGAAGACCTGACGAACACAATTGAAAAGCTCCATATGTGTGCCCATTTCAACAGAATATTGCAATTATTGAACAATAACATTTATATCACCTGCAAGCAAAATTTCCCTGGTGATAACTGAAAAATGGATGCAGCAGTGCACTGACAGAAATTCAAGCTGAATTCCAAAGAGGTAGTAGAATAAGGGAATATCATTGCTCATGTCAGATGGATCTTGGCTGAAGGCAAAGAATACCAGAAAGGTATTTATCTGTGTTTCATTGACTATACAAAGGCATTTGACTGTGTGGATCATATCAAATTATAGATAAAATTGTGAAGAATGGGAATACCAGAACACTTAATTGTACTCATGAGGAACCTATCCACAGACAACAGACTGTGGTTCAAGCAGAACAAGGGGATATTGCATGGTTTAAAATCAGGAATGGAGTGCATCAGGGTTGTATCCTTTCACTCTGATTACTCAATCTGTTTGCTGAGAAAATAATCTGAGAAGCTGGACTATACAAAAAGAATGAGACATCAGGTTTGAAAAAAGAGTCATTAATTACCTGTGATAGGCAAATGATGCAACTTTGTGTCAAGTGAAAAAGACTTGAAACATTTACTGATGAAAATCAAAGACTATGGTATGGATTACACCACAAAATAAAGAAAACAATAATCCTCACAACTGAATTAATAAGGAACATCATAATAAATGGAGAAAATGATGAAGCTGTCAAATATTTCATTTTACTTCAATTCACACAACCATGACCATGGAAACAGCAGTCAAGAAGTTAAATGACATATTGCAATGGGCAAATGTACTGCAAAAGACCTCTTTAAAGTGTTAAAATGCAAAGGTGTGACTTAAAGGACTAAGGTGCACCTGACCCAAGTCATGGTATTTTTAATCACCTCATATGCATGTGAAAGCTGGGCAATAAATAAGGGAGACCACAGAGGAATTAATGTGTTTGAGTTGTGATATTGACAAAGAATACTGAAAATACCACAGCCTTCAAGAAGAATGAACAGATCTGTCTTGGAAGTTATACACCCAGAATGCTCCTTAGATGGGAAGATGGCAATACATCACATCGTGTATTTTGAACATGTTATCATGACGGACCAGTTTCTGGAAGGACATCATGCTTGGTAAAGTAGAGGGCCAGCAAAAAAGAGAAAGACCTTCAATGATATAGATTGACACATTGGCTGCAAAAATGGGCTCAAACATAGCAACCGTTGCGAGGAAGGCACAAGACTAGGTCATGATTCATTCTGTTACACAAAGGGTCATTATGAGTTGGAACTGACTCAGTGGTGTCTAACAACAAAAATCACTCTTCAAGGAATATGTCAGAGTGTAGCCACAGTGAAACTCAAGCTCAGGGCACAGGCAGTGCTATAACATCTGGCAAACACTCAAAATGGATGCAGAATGTTGTGCAAAGGTACTCAAAACAAGAATTTGCTGCAGGTTTGCGCATTTTAACTGTCAATGCAGAAAAAAAAAAAAACATATTTGAGAGTATGTGTATGTATCTGAAGAGTATAAACTTTATATCCTCACTCAAAAACTGAATGAAGAGCTGAAATCACACTTAAAGTCAATTTTCTGGGATTTTCTTATAGATACAAGAGTACTAAATGATTACAGTTTATTAATTCTGTAAATCAGACATTGCTCTTCCTCTCCCCAAAAAAGAAGGGTAGATTTTGTTTTTACTGATGTCGCTCCATTTCAAGTCCACCAGCAGGAAGCATATATTAGCAGTGAATAGTGCATATTTTTTGTGTAATTAATAGAACAACACATTGGTCTCATCTATCCCAGGAGCTTTATTAATGGCTTGTATTCTTCTGAGATTTTTTCAAAGATTCCAGCTTAGGTTGCTAAAGTCTGGATATAGCAGCTTGAAAAGTCACTGTGGGATTGGTTGGACAGCTGCTTTCTCCTTCAAAAGAGCTCTGTGATAGTTGGAGCTGTGTGTCAACTTGGATGGACCCCAGTTCTGTGTGCTTGTTCCCATGAAGGGACTGGATGACTGTGTTCTGAGTGGCCGACCTGTTGAAGGGGAGTTTCCCTAGGGGTGTGGCCTGCTTCCAGTATATCCAGGGACATCCTGGGAAGAGACACATTCTTCTGTGGATCAGGATTCTGTTGTGCTGCCTACAAGTGTCCGTGAGTGAGCAGTTCGGCCTGAATATCTTGGATTCGTCATTCGTTGGAGTCAACAGCTGGTGTACTGCCTGCCAGCCTTCAGCTCCTCAGCCCCTGCAGTTGCAGGAGCCAGAAAAAGCCTCCAGCTTGACCTTTGATCCAGGAACTTTGGATTTGCCGTCTTCTATACGTGTGTGAGCCATTTTCCTAAGATAATTTTTTTTCTCTCTCTCTCTATAAGCTTTGCTCATTTTTGTTTCTCTAGAGAACCCAGTCTAACACAAGCTCCTTTTTCAAAATTGGCTTAACTCAGAAGGTGACACAAAAATTTTCTCTAGATAGATTTCTCTGCCATCTCTCCACTGAAGCCAGGGAGCATATTTCCTATAACATGAGAAATCATTCAGTAAGAGAAATGAGAAACTAATTGAAGATAAGGAGAATCAATAATTTTATGGTCTTTTAGATGGAGTTTTAAAACACTTTCATCTAATCATAATCCCAATAAGACCAAAAAAAAAAAAAAAAAGTAAACCACATAGGGCTGCAGCTTTCTGACATACTTAGCCCTTTCTATTACAGAGAGACAGAGGTAAATGACGCTCTTGAGCTAAGTGCATCCCCGTGCTCTGTCTAAGCAGTCTCAGTCCCTACCTACACCCCAACATCTGACTTCTCAGCTTGTGCTCCCAGACTCTGGATATGGCTGCCAAGCTCACAGATTCCGTTACAAATGCCTGTTCCTTTGTCTATGCTGACTTCTCATCGCTACCTGATAACTCCTTTATTCTGGCTTAGTTGACTCCTGATCACAAACACCAGAGTGATATTTTGATTCTTACCACTCTCCTTAGGCCTGCAGCAACTCTTCTCTTTTCCTGGTCCTCTAACCAGTAAGTACCTCTTTCACTACCAAATGAAACCAATCAATTGTCATCTCCTCCGTCTTCTCTGGTACTGTAGTGAGTAAGGCATTTGGCTGTTAACCAGAAGGTCACTGGTTCAAACGCACCAGCCACTCCACAAAAGGAAGATAGGGCAATCTACACAATGGGGGTCACTGTGAGTCAGAATCAACTCAATGGCAGTGAGTTTGCTTTGGTTTCTCCTTCTCTATTTCCAAAATGCTGAGTCTACATGTATCCATATCTCCTTCCTTCTCATTTTGATTCTGGTTCCTCAACACAACTGTAATGCTGTCCTTATCTCAGGACATCACTCCACTCAGGAGCATCAGTGCTCCATCAGATGGCCCCTTCCCTCTAGCACAGGGAGGCAGGACAAGGTAGTGGTTAAAACAGAATCTCCTGAACGAAACCTCCTGGCTTTAAATCCTGACCCCATTTCCTGTTTGAGTGACCTTGAGCAAGTTACTTAACCTCTACATGTCTCAGCTTCTTCATCTGAACTACAGGTAGTAATAGCAGTACATGCACCCTATGTGTGCTATGAGGATGAAATTATTTAAAGCATTTACAGTGCTGCTTGGCAGATAGTAAGCATTTAAATATTGTTAGCTATTACTATTTTCAACCCTCTTTAAATTCTTCCTCTGCGTAAATCCTCCACGTCATTAAACATCTGTGCTATTTTCTTTAGTACTTCAACACCAATCTTCATCTGAAAGTATAGTTTACATTTACTGGTAAACTTTCTCATTGTTGACCGACCCATTACCAAAAGAAAAAGCCATTGTTGTCAAGCTGGTTCTGTCTCATGGCAGCCCCATGTGTTACAGAGTAGAATTACTTCATAAGGTTTTATTGGCTGTAATATTTACAGAAGCAGATTACCAGGCCTTTCTTCTGTGGTACTGCTAGCTGGGTTCAAGCTGCCCACGTTTAGGTTAGCACTCGAGTGCAAACTGTTTGTGCCAACCAATCATTTCCTAGACATTGACTCCAAGTGCCTATTTCTATTATCCTTCCTTTCATACTTTTCCTGCCACTTGCCCTACATTATGCCAGATGCACCTGATTTTCCTCTTATCTTTCAGGCCTCTTTCTTTCCTTTCCAGATACTTTCGTCATTCCCTTTCTAAATGAAGGTGTCCCCTAAGATTCTGGCTCAACTCTCTGTATTTCTCTACCTCTCAAGCTGGGTGAACTACAAGGCTGTGCAGTGTGCCAAAGGACACCAGCAGCCTCAGGGTGAGCATGGCTCATAAACTTGGAAAAGCATTATATTGCATTTGGCTAAAATCCCATTAGAAGCAAGTAGAACCTTACTATTTCGGGTCAGGCAATTTTATTGTTTAAGCCTCCAAAGTAGAAAATATTCGTATGTATTGAGTGATTGCAAAATGTGGTACTTCAGAGTTGTTGGGGAACCAAGTATTATTATCATTGCAATCAAATCAAAGTGCACTGATGCACTGTGGTGACCACACATTGCATTAATAACTCTAGGCCAGCAGCATATGGCTTTTCTGGAAGAGTGGATAATTATTTGGAGAAAAAAAGTATATTTTCTTACAAATTTATGTTTTTTTTTTTTTTTTTTTTCATATAAACCACTCAAAAAACAAAACAAAAAAAAAAACCTCATTGCTGTCGAGTTGATTCTGACTCACAGTGACCCTTCCTTGGGTTTCTGAGGCAATATCACCATGGAAGTAGATTGCCAAATCTTCCTTCTGAGGAGTGGCTGGTGGGTTTGAACCACCAGGCTTCTGGTTAGTGGTCAAATGCCTTAGGCACTATGCCACCAGAGCTCCCATATTTTTGACCAATCACACAAACACATACACACACAAAAATTAGCTCCTACAAATTAGTCCAACTTCTTGCAATAAATGCACTTGGACAAATGCTTTGTTTACAAACATGACTCTATGTTTAGTTCCATTTCCCACTGAAGTTGTTCTGAAAATATCATCAAGTCTAAAACTTCTGATTTTAGAGAACTGTCATTCTCTATTTACTTTTTCAAAAATGTGTTTATTTAAAAGTTTCATTTTCAATTGTAAGTATGAATAGGTGGTTATAACAGTTATATTTGGAGTAAAAGTTTGTAAGTGGAGAAAATACAAAAATTAGCCAAGGAAATTCAGAATCACCTTGAAGCACGAGGTGCATAACAGAGAATGTGATGGTTTGAAACATCATAGCACAGTCCCCAACCACAACTAGTGAACTCGAAGTAAGTACTGTAGATAGCCACAAATTTTTCAAGTGAATTCAGATCTTTATTTATTTTTATTGTGATTTGGGTGAAAATTTACAGAGCAAATTCACTTTCCATATAGCAGTTCACATACACTTTGTCTCATGATATTGACCACAGTTTACCACAATGCAACAGCTCCCTTCCCACCTCCTCCCTACAGTTATCTCTTCCCCGTGTCCATCCCTCCATGGACTCCTGCCCCCTCAGCTGTCTCCCTGTGCATAAGCATCCCTTCTTTCTCCCATGATTGTTCTCTCCAAGGAGTGTATCTACTTGAGGTAAATGTTCAAGTCATATGCCTGTCTTTTGTTTGGCTGGAAACCACAGGTGTGGGTTCAATTCCAGACCTGAAGGGCAGCTAGGGGCCATAGTCTCAGTGATTTCCACCA
>NW_006922294.1:1033726-1034919 GCF_000298275.1 Orycteropus afer afer | reverse complement strand
TGCTTATCTGAGGTCTCTTTCCTTTCCATATAAAGTTAGTGATTGGTTTTTCCATATCCCTAAAGAATGTTGATGGGATCTGGATTGGGATTGCTTTGAATGTATAGATTGCTTTGGGTAGAATTGACATTTTCACAATGTTATTTATGGTTTCTTGAAATAGTTTTTTATGTTTTCTTTGTAGAGGTTTTTGTGTCCCTGGTAAGATTTATTCCCAAGTATTTTATTTTTTTCGTAGCTATTGAAAATGGTATTAATTTCCTTATTTCTTTTTCTGCAATCTCTTTGCTGGTGTAGAGGAATCCAATTGATTTTTGGATGTTGATCTTATATCCTGCCACCATGCTAAATCTATCAATTAGTTCCAGTAGATTTTTGACTGAGTGTCTTGGGTTTTCTAGGTATAGGATCATAATATCAGCAAATAGTGATAGTTTGACTTCTTCCTTACCAATTTGGATGTCTTTGATTTCCCTTTCTTGCCTTATGGCCATGGCTAGGACTTCCAGTATAATGTTGAATAGAAGTGGTGATAGTGGGCATCCTTGTCTGGTCCCTGTTCTCAAGAAGAATGGTTTCAGTCTTTCTCAATTGAGAATAATGTTGGCTGTTGGTTTTGCATAAATGCCCTTTATTATGTTGAGGAATGTCCCTTCTGTTTCTATTTTGCTGGGAGTTTTGATCAGGAATGGATGTTGGATTTTATCAAATGCCTTTTCTGCATCAATTGATATGATCATGTGGTTCTTCTCTTTTGTTTGATTTATGTGGTGGATGACATTGATTGTTTTCCTAAAGCTGAACCATCCCTGCATACCTGATATGAACCCCACTTGGTCATGATGAATGATTTTCTTGATATGTTGTTGCAGTCTATTGGCTAGGACTTTGCTGAAGATTTTTGCATCTATATTCATGAGGGATATTGATCTGTAATTTTCCTTTTGAGTGATGTCTTTGCCTGGTTTTGGTACCAAGGTTATGCTTGCTTCATAAAATGAGTTAGGGTGGATTCCATTCTTTATGTTTTGGAACAGTTAGATTAGGATTGGTATCAGTTCTTCTCTGAATGTTTTGTTTAATTCTCCAGTGAAACTGTCTGGGCCAGAACTTTTTTTAGCTGGTAATTTTTTGATGACCTGTTCAATCTCTTGTTTTGTGATGGGCCTGTTCAAATTTTCCACATCAGTCTG
>NW_006922294.1:1022118-1032810 GCF_000298275.1 Orycteropus afer afer | reverse complement strand
TGAGTTTCTTTCCAGTTGTTCTATCTTTCAAAGAAAGTGGTGTATTAAAATCTCCCACTATGACTGTGGAGTCATCTATTTGGCTTTTCAACTCTTTTAAATTCTCATCTATGTATTTTGGGGCTCTTTCATTGGGTCCATAGATATTTATTATGCTTATATCTTCATGAACAATGGATCCTTTAATCATTATATAATGTCCTTCCTTATCTCATATAGTGGTTTTTGTCTTACAGTCAATTTGATCAGAAATTAATATTACCACTCCTGCTCTCTTGCAGTTGCCATTTGCTTGATATATCTTTTTCCAACCTTTGATTTTTAGTCTATTTTTGTCTTTATCTCTAAGGTATGTCTCTTGTAGGCAGCTTATCCAATCTGCAACTCTCAGTCTCTTGAGTGGTGCAATTAATCCATTAACATTCAGTGTAATTATTGACAAGCATGATTTGGTTGCTGTCATTTTGGTATGTGTTTTTTCATAGTGTCCCTGGTTTCTTTGTTCCATATTATTTTCTGTGCCGAGCTCATTGTGTTTATGAATCCTGTTATCATTTCCTTTGTTGCTGTTGTTTTAATATTTGCTGGGTATTTGTGCTTGTCCTCTTTTTTATTGTGATATGAAGGTTTATCATTTTTCTTTGAGGTTACCCTATGATTTATACTTTTCTCCCTGAGCTTAGAACAGTCTATTCTGTCTTGCAACTCTCTTAACTTCCTTACCATTTAGAAGTTCTGTAACTGCACAGTCTTTTCCCTCTTTTTGTTTGTATTTGTCCTCGCTTGCCAATTGATGTCTCTGATTCCCTGTTTACAATCTTGAAATCTCATTTTATTTTGGCTATGCCCATACTGTGGTTTCTGGGATATATCATTTGGTGTATTAATGGTCTGTTGATATTTGTTATTTTTGGTTTTCTGATCAAAGTACTCCCTTTAGCATCTCTTGTAAGGTTGGTCTGGTTTTAACAAATTCCTTTTGTTTCTGCTTATCTGGAAATCTCCTAATTTCACCATCATATTTGAGTGACAATTTTGCTGGGTATATAATTCTTGATTGAAAATTTTTCTCTTTCAGGGTTTTATATATACCATCCCATTGTCTTCTCTCTTGCAGGGTTTCTGCTGAGAAATCAGAGCTTATTCTTACTGGCTGACCTTTGTATGTAACTTTGTTTTTCTCATGCTGCTCTCAGGATTCTGTCTTGGTTTTGGTGAGTGTGATGATGATATGTCTTGGTGATTTTGGGGGTCTATCCTGTTTGCGGTTCGTTGGACTTCCTGAATGGATATGTTCTCCTCTTTCATCATTTCAGGGAAGTTCTCCTTCAGCAAATCTTTGATGATTTTCTCAGTGGTTGTATTTTTCTCTTCCTGTTCTGGAATTCCAATGACATGTAGATTATTTTTTTGATGGTATCCCACATGAACCTTAGGCTTTCTTCATTTTGTTTTGATTTTTTTTCTGACTGATCCCTTTTCAAAGAAGTATTCAGGTATTTGTCATCAATCTCATTAATTTTGTCTTCCATTGCATCAATTCTACCCCTTTACCCTTCCAATGTGTTATCTATTTCTATTTATTTAGTATTAATCTTCTGGATTTCTGTCTGTAGATTTAGAATCATTTCTAATTTTTCATTTATTTTGTCATTTTTGTTCTTGTATTTTCTTCCAAAATTCTTCTAAGTTTTTTTTCTGTGTTTTCTTTGCTCTGTGTTTCAATCCTTTGAAGATACCTAAATATAATTCTTTTGAATTCCTTATCAGACAGTTCCAATGCTGCTTCTTCCTCAGGGATGTGTTCTAGGTCTATAACCTGTTCCCTTATTTCTACCACTTTATCTTGCTTCATGGTGTGGACTGTGATGGTCTGTTGTCTCCGAGGCATTGTGGTTTTGTATTAAGATATCTGTTAACTGTTTGTGCAGAGCAGCCAAGGGTGATTCAGGCTCTTCTTGGTGTTTTTTTATCATTGGCCTGCTGGTGAAGAAGGAGGTGCTGACTATTGCTCAGTAAGTGAAGTTGCAGGAAGTATGGGTGTAATTGTATCTTATGGGGACTGTTGTTGTCTCCCACTCAGTTAGGCAAAAATTACAATTGAATAGCCATTGAAAAAACTAAAAGCACATGGACAAAAAAATATACCTTGAAATCACACTGGAACACTAACCCAAAAAAAAGAAAAAGTGGAGGAAAGAAAAAGAAAACAGGTAAATATGCAATATCTGGGGATAGTTCACTAAGAGAAAAAAGGTAGAGAAGAAGAATAATGAAGAAAGAAAACAAACTAACAAACAGGAAAGAGAAGAAAAAAAGTAACAGGGTTAATCACAAGAGAAAAAAAAAAAAGATGGCGTACACTAAGACCTTTTCAGTTGTGTATTGCTGGTCCAGAGAGTTCTTGGGGTTACTGGAAAGCAGAACCTCTTCTTAAGTCCTTGGAATCTGGTATTGTGCTGTCTCTTTAGGTTGTGTCTAGCTGCTGGTTATGTGTTGATTTGTTTTGTCTTGGTTTTATGGTTTAATATTTTGAAAAGGGGAAGCTGGTGTGTTTTATCTTATTATTGATCCAGGTGTGTTGGGTCGCTCAGCTGTTTTCTTTGTGATGGTGGAATCACTGTGTGTAGTGTGGATATGTGTTTCTGTTTTTCATACAGAGGGTTTAGATTTCGAAGCATGAGGTTTTATGGTAATTGGCTGAATATGGTTTCTTCTATTGAATGAGTGAAGGAATGGGCAGAGAAGGTGGGAGCAGAAGAAGGGGAGCTTGGTGTTGCTAGGGTTGGTTTCTAGGGCTTTGAGCAAGGTATTATTGATGACATATTTATTTGCAAGACCACGGCTCAATCTCAGGAAAAATTCCTCTTGTTAGAGGATCACAGATTTCTGCCAATTTCAGGCACACTCAAAGACCCTGCTTCCATAGCCCCATAGCACCAAAGTGCAGCTCCAAGGCAAAATTCATGGGACTGGGCTCAGCTGCAGTTTCTTTGTTCTCTGTGCCCCATCTGCCTGCAGTGCTGACACAATCCTGCCAGACCAATATTGGCCGGCTCTGGCATTTGTCTGTGATCCCACCCACCTGCGACGCCAAAGATGCACACAATTTCAGGTGTGTTGGAGTCTGGGGACTACCTGAGCAGGCTCTTATTGATGATGTATTTATTTGCAAGACTGTGGCTCTATCTCAGGAAATATTCCTATTGTTAGAGAGTCACAAATTTCCGACAATTTCATGCACACTTAAAGCCCCTGCCTCCGCGGCCCCACAGCGCCAAAGCATGGCTCCAGGGAATTCGCAGGATCATGCTCAGCTGCAGTTTTTTTTGCTCTGCATGTCCCATCTGCCCACGGTGGTGACACAATCCCACCAGACCGATAATGGTCGGCTCTGGAGTTTGTCTGCGATACCGCCCACCTGTGGCACCAAAGATGCATGCAATTTTAGCTGTGGTGGTGTTGAGGGAGTACCCGCCAGTGACCTATGGTCCCAATAACCACAGCAAAGAAAAGCACGGTGTCTCCCAGTCTGACCCAAGCCCGCTCTGTAATCCACTGGGAGGGGAGGGAGCTAGCCTTTCTGGCGCACCAGTGAGATCTCCACCTGAGTCTCAGCAATGATGCCCGTGTCTGGCAGCACCCTCACCACCCAAATTACAGACAAAACCAGCCACTGGAGACAGGTCTCTGCTGCTGCCCACTGGAATACTGTATTGGTCACTGGTAAGGTGCTATAAGTGGCCTTGTTCTTGGCTCAGGGATTTCAGGCAGCCACCTTTGCCCGGCAGACAGTGACTGCCCCAGAAAGGTTTCCAATGGTCTCTCTCTGGTGCCCATTCATCTTCTGGCACTAGCTCTTTCCTAAATAATCTCCCTGTGCCTTTCCTCCAATTTGGCTCTTCTGTGTTTGGTGCACTCTGATTCACTGAGCTGTTCAGAGCACCAAAGATCCCAGTTCAAACTATTGTACCTAGTTCTTAAAGTCCTTAGATGCCAGAGGGAAAAATAAACGTGCTGCTCACTGGCGAGACTCCATTTTGAATCTCCAGATATTCATTTTAAACATAGATTTTTAATCACTGTGGAGATGTGAATGTACCTGTCTTGATAGCAATTGAATGGAAAGTTTCTGGGAAATTGATCCATAGAAGCATCACAGGGAACATATAATTTTAAAATCAATTGTAAAAACTGTTTGAAATTTGCAAAGAGAAAGAGAAAAATCTTGTCTGGTTACAATGCTCCAAAAGCACAATTGAATAAGAAGAGAAAAAACATCTGAAGTATCACCAACACTAATCTTAGAATCATCATGGAAGGTGGAATCCTAAAACAAGCGTGCCTTGGTGGAGCTCTATCTATAGGACAGATTAGGTCAAATCTGTTTTGATTCAGAAAGAGTCAATAGAGATGAGAAAGTTTGTTTTTACGAGGCATTATTGAACAATAAATTAGATTTTTACCTAATATTAGGATGAAAATATAGGTATGATGTAGTTTATTTTATGACTATACTTATAATGTGGTCTGTAAAGATATTTTAACTGGCAAAGTACATGAAGGCAGAACTAATAAAGATATTTTCAACAAGATATGAGCATTTTAGTTAACATATCAACTAGAAAAAATGTTAGAGTTAAATCTGTTAGGTGAACCTTTGATATGCATCTAAGACCTTATGCCGCTCCAGCAACCAATGGTATTATTCATATTCATTCAAAATATATGTGAGTTCTTCAAGCCAAGCACTATGCTGTTGTTGTTGTAATGTGCCGTTGAGTCGGACCGACTCCTAGCGACCCCTCCTTGGGTTTCTGAGGCAGTATCACTACAGAAGTAGATTGCCCCATCTTCTAGATCCTGAATATTTAACACTGTATTAGGCAGACATAGTCTTATCCTTATGGTACCTCCATTCACCAAGTGACTGCTTTCAAGACTTTCTCTTGACTTTTTTTACATTATATTCACTGACAGTAAAAATGGAAAATTTTGGAAGACAGAGCATTTTTAATATTCATTATCTTAGATAATGCTGCAATATATTGGGAAGAAATTTGGAAAGCTTCTGCTGTTATTGCTGTCAAGTCAGATCCAACTCATATAGACCCTATGTACAACAGAACAAAACACTGCCTGATCCTGCACCATCCTCACAATCCTTGCTACGGTTGAGCCCGTCTTTGCAGCCACTGTGTTGAGGAGCTTACCCTTTTTCACTATCTTCTACTTTACCAAGCATGATATCCTTCTCCAGGAACTGGTCCATTCAGACAACATGACCAAACTAGATGAGATGAAATCTGGCTATTCTCCCTTCTAAGGAGCATTCTGCTTCCACTCCTTCCAGGACAGATTTATTTGTTCTTCTGTCAGTCCATGGTATTTTCAGTATTCTTCACCAACACTACAGTTTAAAGGTATCGATTCTTCTCCAGTCTCCCTTATTCATTGTCCAGTTTTTACGTGTATATGAGGCGACTGAAAATACCATGGTTTGGGTTAGGGGCAACTTAGTCTTCAAAGTGACATCTTTGTTCCTTACCACATTAAAGAGGTCTTTTGCAGCAGATTTGCCCAGTGCAATATGACATCTGATTTCTTGACTGCTGCTTCCATGGCTATTGATTGTGAATCAAAAATCAAATGAAATCTTTGACAACTTCAATCTTTTCACCATTTGTCATAATGATGCCTATTGGCCCAGTTGTGAGGATTTTTATTTTCTTTATGTTGAAGTGTAATCCATACTGATGACTGTAGTCTTTGATCTTTATCAGTAAGTGAAAAGCTTATGCTACTACCTAAATGCATACCTGAACAAAAACTGGTTAAAATTTTCTAATTTAGCTACAAATTAGTTTATTTTCCTGAGGATAACAAAGACATCATGGTAAAGGAAAAAAAAAAAAAAAAAAAATGAATAATGTGTTAATTTATTGTGCAAACTTATAACAAATTATAGGTCTAATGGGATTGCTTATTTACCACACCTTTCCCCCTAAAAACTGAACACTTTCATTCAACTAGCACAAAGTAAAATTATGATGGCTTTTATAGAAATGACAAAATCGTAACATGAAATACAAGTTTAAGAGTTGAATGAAGGTATTAGAACAAGAATAATATTGGATTCAGTTAATTTACATGTAAAAAATTACAATATTAGTCATGGAACGTATCTTTTTGAATATATTGGTGAGAAAACTAAGCAAACTAAACAGTGGATCAGAGACTAGACAAGTGGACAAGTGAATTGACCACTAACAAGAAGTTGAACTCATTGAGATTTTTAACAAAAGTAGCCTGACAACACAGCACCATCCCTCCATTTTGCATCTTGGCCTTCTCACAGGGATTCCCCTTAACATGGTCATAATGTCTTTAAAAATTATTTCTTTATATGTTCTGGTGGCACAGTGCCTAAGGCACTTGACTGCTAACCAGAAGGCTGGCAGTTCAAACCCTCTAGCCACTTCTCAGAAGGAAGACTAAGCAATCTACTTCCATAGAGATACCGCCAAGGAAACCCAAGGAGGGGTTGCTATGAATCAGGACAGACTCGACTGCAGTGAATTTGGATTTTTGGTGCTTTTTATATGTTAGTTTCCTAGATCTTTGTTATAAGTTACTGACCATAAACTGGGTGGCTTAAGAACTACAGAAAGTTATTCTCTCACAGTTGTGGAGACCAGAAGTCTGAAATTAAGGTGTTAACAGGGTTGAACCTTGAGGTTCTGGAGGATCTGAGAGAAAATCTATTCCATGCCTTTTCCCCAGATCCAGGTGACTGTGGGCAACATTTGGCAATTCCTTGGCTGGTATCTGTATCACTCAAATCTCTACCTTCTTTACATGGTCTTTTCCTCTGTGTGCCTCCCCTGTGTCTTTCATTAAGACTCAACATCAGGCTTATGTTTTCCCTAATTTATGGGCCATCCTAATCTTCCTAATCCCATTTCAAGAATCTTAATTTAATTATATCTGAAAAGACTTTTGTTTTTCCTGAATAAGGTCATATTTATAAGTTCTGGAGCTAGAAAAGTAGTCCTGGTATCACAGTGGCTAAAATGCTCTGCTGCTCTCTGCTACTAACTAAAAGGTGGTGGTTTGAACCCACCAGCCACTCTGCAGAAGAAAGATGTGGCATTCTGTAAATATTGGCAGCCTGAGAAACCATACTGGGGAGTATTATGCTATCATACTGGTTCCCTATGAGTTGGAATCGACCCCACAGCATGGACTTTTTCAATTGTCTTCTGCATCATCTTGAACTTGCATGTAAGCATTTGATGGTCTGTTCCACAGTCAGCTCCTGGCCTTATTTTGGCTGAAGATATTGAGCTTCTCCATTGTCTTTTTCCCCTGAAGTAGTCATTCTGATTCCTGTGTACTTCATCTGGCAAAGTCTCTGTGTATAGACGCTCTTTATGTTGTTGAAAAAATATTTGCAAAGCATACGTTGTTGGTCTTGCAAAATTATATCATGCAATCCGCCATGTCATTTCTATCACCAAGGTCATATTTTCCAAATACAATATTTTCTTCTTTGTTTCCAACTTTCACATTCCAATAACCACTAATAATCAACACATCTTGATTGCATATTTTTCCAATTTCAGACTGCAGAAATTGGTAAAAATCTTCTATTTCCTCATTTTTGGCTTTGGTGGTTAGTGTGTAAATTTGAGCAAGACAAGACCCCACCCCAAGAGGCAGGAAGCAGGGGAAGAGCCAGGGATGAGACAGAGACATGGGATCCAGGTAAGGGGAGGGTGGAGAGGTTTTCATCAGCTAAGGGAGAAAAACTTGTCTGTCAGTTTATCCTACTGAGGTGGCTTATGTGTTGCTGTGAGGCTTGAGGCTGTGCCACTGGTGTTTCAAATGCCAGCAGGGTTGCTCATGGTGCACAGGTTTCAATGCAGCTTATAGACTGAGACAGACTAGGAAGAAGGAAGAGGCCATCTGCTTCTCAAAGAACTGGCCAGGGAAATCCTTATGAATAGCAGAGAAACACTATCTGATCCATCACTGAACAACTTTATAAATAGCCCAGAAATATTGTCCAATACAGTGCAGGAAGACAAGTCCCTTAGGACAGAAGGCATTCAAAATATGGCTGGGAAAGAGCTGCATCATCAGAGTAGAACCAACCTTACTAATATGGATAATTGAAAGCTCTCAGGACCTCCATTTGCTGAAATGGCACAACTCAAATTGAGGAGAAATAGCTGCAAACATCCATTAATAATGGGAAAATGGAATATACAAAGTAGGAATCTAGGAAAATTGGAAATTGTCAAAACTGAAATGGGAAGCATAAAGATTGATGTCCTAGGCATTGGTAAGCTGAAATGGACCAGTTTTAACCATTTTGAATCAGACAACCATATGATCTACTATGTCGGGAATGACAATTTGAAGAGGAATGACATGGCATTCATCATCACAAAGGACGTTTCAAGATCTGTCCTGAAGTACAATGCTGTCAGTGATAGGATAATATCCATATGCCTACAAGGAAAACAAGTTAATACTACTATTATTCAAATTTATGCACCAATCACCAAAGCCAAAGATGAGCAAATTGAGGATTTTTATCAACTTCTGCAGTCTGAAATTGACCGAACATGCATCTAGATGTGTTAATTATCATAAACGCTTAGAATACAAAAGTTGGAAACAAAGAAGAATCACTGGTATTGGAAAATTTGGCCTTGGTGACAGAAATAACATTGGAGATCACATGACAGAATTTTGCAGGACCAATGACTTATTCATTGCAAATACCTTTTTTCAACAACAGAAACAGTGGCTATACACAGGGACTTCGCGGGATGGAGTATACAGGAATCACATTGATTATATCTGTGGCAAGAGGCAATGGAAAAGCTCAATATCTTCAGCCAAAACAAGTCTAGGAGCTGATTGTGGAACAGACCATTAACTGCTCATATGCAAGTTCAACTCTTTTTTTAATGCATTTTATTGAAATATAATTATGTACAGTGAAATACACAAAACTAAAGTGACATGGGTCAATGCATTGTTTTTTTGTTTTCTTTTTGCAGTGTTCCCTCCTCTTCCCTCCCACCCCTGGCAACCAACAAAGAAAGTTTCCCTCCATATATAAACCTTTCCTTGACCCTCCACAACAACAAACTAATACTATATTTGTCCTGTGATTGACTTATTTCACTCAGCATAAGGTCCTCCAAGATCATCCATATTATGTGGTGTTTTGCAGACTCTACATTATTCTTTAGTGCTGCATAGCATTCCATTATGTTTATGTACCATAGTTTAGTCATCCCCTCTTCCGCTGATGGGCATGTAGGTTGTTTCCATCTTTTTGCTATTGTAAATAATGCTGTGATGAACATGAGTGTGCATGCATCTCTTCCTGTCCTGGTTCTCACCTCTCTAGGATATATACCTAGTAATGGAATTGCTGGGTCAAATGCTATCTCCAATTCCAGCTTTTTAAGGAATCACCATATTGCTTTCCACAGTGTTTGTGTCACTTCACAGTCCCACCAGCAGTGTATGAGTGTCCCAATCTCTCCACATCCCCACCAACATTTGTTATTTTCTGTCTCGTTGAACCTTGTCATCAGTGCTGGGGTGAGATGGTATCTCATTATTGTTTTGATTGCATCTCTCTGATAGCCAATGACTATGAGCATCTCTTCGTGTATTAGCTAGCCAACTGAGTATCCTCCTTAGAAGTGTCTTGTGCCCATTTTTCAATTGGATTGTTAATCCCTTTGCTGTTGAGACATTGGAGTTTTCTATAAATCTTAGAGATAGTCCCTTGCCAAATATGTAATTATTGGCAAATATGAATTTGTTGCTGTCATTTTTGTAATGTGCTTTTTCATGGTGTTGATTTCTTTGTTCCATATAATTTTCTATGCTGAGTTCATTTTGTTTATGAATCATGCTATCACTTCCTTCGTTGCTATTGTTTTAGTATTTGCTAAATATTTGTGCTGGTCCTCTTTTTGATTTTGATGTGAAGGTTTATAATTTTTCTTTTAGGATACGCTGTGATTTATAGTTTTCTTCCCAAGTTTAGAAAAATCCGTTCTATCTTGTAGTTGTCTTGACTTCCCTACCATCTGCAAGTTCTGTAATGACACAGTTTTTTCCCCTCTTTTTGGTTTGTAGCTGTCCTCATTCATCAATTGATGTCTCTGGTTCTGTTTACAATCTTGTGGCTTATTTACTTTGGATACTTCCATAGCTGGGTTGGTTTCTGGGTTATGTCATAATGTATGTTAATGGTCAGTTGTCGTTGGCTGTTGTTGCTTCTCTGACCAAAGGGCTCCCTTTAGCATCTTTTATAATGTTGGTCTTAATTTCTGCTTATCTGGAAATGTCTTAATTTCATCATCATATTTGAGGGACAATTTTGCTGGGTACATAATTCTTGGTTTGAATTTTTTCTCTTTCAGTGTTTTATATATATCATCCCATTGTTTTGTCGCCTGCATGGTTTCTGCCGAGAAATCCAAGCTGTCTCATTTGTTGCCCCTTGTAGGTAACTTTTCATTTATCCCATGCTGCTCTCATGATTCTTTCTTCATCTTTGGTTTTGGTGAGTTTGATGATGATATGTCTTGGTGTTTTTCTTTTGGGGTCTATCCTGTTTGGGGTTCTTTGGACTTCCTGAATGGATATATTCTC
>NW_006922294.1:1005467-1020368 GCF_000298275.1 Orycteropus afer afer | reverse complement strand
ACAAAGCCAATTACTATAATGAAATGTGCAAAGACCTGGAGTTAGAAAACCAAAAGGGAAGAACATGCTTGGTATTTCTCAAGCTGAAAGAACTGGGGAAAAAATTGAAGCCTTGAGTTGCAATATTGAAAGATTCTATGGGCAAAATATTGAACGTTGCAGGAAGCATCAAAAGAAGTTGGAAGGAATACACAGTCACTATACCAAAAAGACCTCATCGATGTCCATCCATTTCAGAAGGTGGCATATGATCAAGAACCAATGGTATTGAAGGAAGGAGTCAAAGCTGCACTGAAGGAATGGGCAAAGAACAAGGCTCCAGGGATTGATGGAATACCCATTGAGATGTTTCAACAAATGGATGCCCCACTGGATGCACTCACTCAACTGTGCCAAGAGATTTAGAAGACAGCTACCTGTCCAACTGACTAGAAGAGATCCTTATTTGTACCCATTCCACAGAAAGGTGATCCCACAGAATGTGGAAATTTTTGAACAATATCATTAATATCAGATGCAAGTAAACTCTTACTGAAGGTAATTAAAAAATGATCGCAGCAGTATATTGACAGAGAACTTCCAGAAATGCAAGCTGGATTCAGAAGAGGATGTGGAATGAGGGATATCATTGCTGATGTCAGATGGATCTTGGCTGAAAGCAAAGAATACCAGAAAGATGTTTACTTGTGTTTTATTGACTATGCAAACACATTTGATTTTGTGATCATAACAAATAATGGATAACATTGAGAAGAATGGGAATTCCGGAACACTTAATTATACTCATGTGGAACCTGTACATAGACCAGGAGGCTGTTGTTCAAACAGAACAAGGGGAAACTCCATGGTTTAAAATCAAGAAAGCAGTGTGTCAGGGTTGTATCCTTTCACCATACTTATTCTATCTGTCTGCTGAGTAAATTATCTGAGAAGCTGGACTATATGAAAAGAACATGGTATCAGGATTGGAGGAAGAATCATTAACAACCTGTGATACACTGTCAACACAGCTTTGCTTGTTGAAAGTGAGGATGATTTGAAGCACTTACTGATGAACACTGAAAAATACAGTCTGCAGTATGGATTACATCTCAACATAAAGAAATCAAAAAATACAACTGCACCTATAAGCAGCATCATGATGAATGGAGAAAAGATTGAAGTTGTCAAAGACTTTACATTGCTTGGTTCTACAATCAACATCAATGGAAGTAGCAGTCAGGACATTATATGATGTATAGCACTGGGCAAATCAGCTGCAAAAGATCTCTTTCAAGTGCTAAAGAGCACAGATGACTCCTTGAGGATTAAGGTATACGAGACACAAACCATGGTATTTTCAATTACCTCATATGCATGTGAGAGCTGGACAATGAACAAGTAAGACTGAAGAAAATTTGATGCTTTTGAGTTGTGGTGCTGGGGAAGAATGCTGAAAGTGCCATGGACTGCTAAGAGATCTAACAAATCTGTCCTGGAGGAGTCCTTGGAAGCAAGAATGGCCAGACTTTGTCTCACTTACTTTGGTGATAGGAGCTCTGGTAGCATAGTGCCTAAGGCACTTGACTGCTAACCAGAAGGCTGGTGGTTCAAACCCACCAGCCACTCCTCGGAAGGAATATTGGGCAATCTACTTCAGTAGTGATACTGCCTTGGAAACCCAAGGAGGGGTCACTATGAGACAGGTCTGACTCGACGGCACATAACAACAACAGTTTGGTGATATTGTCAGCAGGGACTATTCCCTGGAGAAGGATGACATGCTTGATAAGGTGGAGAGTTGAAGAAGGAGGGGAAGGCCCTCAATGAGATGGATTGACACAGTGACTGCAGCAATGGGCTCAGGTATAGCAAGGATCGTGGAGCTGATATGGGACCAGGCAGTGTTTTGTTCTGATATGCATAGGGTCACTATGAGTGGGAGACAACTCGATGGCACCTAACAACAACAGTATTAACTGGTCTTCCTTGTAGGTGTATAGATATGATCCTATCACTGACAGCATTGTACTTCTGGATAGATCTTGAAACATTCTTTGTGATGATGATTGCCACACCATTCCTCTTTAATTTGTCATTCCTTGCATAGTAGATCGTATGGTTGTCTGATTCAAAAGGGCCAAAACCAGTCCATTTCAGCTCACTAATGCCTAGGATATTGATCTTTATGTGTTCCATTTTGTTTTTGACAACTTGCAATTTTCCTAGATTCATATTTCATGCATTTCATGTTCTAATTATTAATGGATGTTTGCAGCTGGTTCTTTTCATTTTGAGTTGTGCCACATCAGCAAATGGAGTTCCTGAAAGATTTACTCCATCCACATCATTAAAGTTGGCTCTACTATGAGGAGGCAGCTCTTTCCTGGTCGTATTTTGAGTGCCTTCCAACCTGAGGGGCTCATCTTCTGGTTCTATATCAGACAATGTTTCAGGGCTATTCATAAAGTTTTCCAGTAATATATCAGGCAGTGTTTCACTGCTATTCATAAGGTTTTCCCTGGTCAATTCTTTGAGAAGTGAATGTCTCCTTCCTTCTTCTGAGTCTGTCTTAGTATGGAAGCTCTAGTGAAACTTGTCCACCATGGGTGACCCTGCTAGGATTTGAAATATCAGTGACATAACCTCCAGCCTCACAGGAACACTCCAGCCACCACAGTACCACAAGTTGACAGATGATTGGTGGAATGTGGGCTATGCAACCAAATAACCTCAAGTGAAAATTTGGTCTCTTTGCCATGCAGGGTATGTGAGTGAGGCGGAAAATCCTGAGCATCTCTGCTGTATATTCTATGTCTTATAATCATGTGCATTCAAGGCCTCAACTGTCATTCACTTCCAGGAAGAAGATCTTCAAGTATTTCCCTCATCATCCATATTCCTCTCCCATTTTCTCATTTGCTGAATGATTTCTTCAGGTTGTATCACATACTCCTTATTTCCTGAGTTTGATCCTCTTCATTTGCTCATTTTTGTCATTCTGAAAGCCTCAAATTCTTTTTACCTCTTTCTTCTGACCCCTTGCAAAGTGTTTCATCGAGTCCTTTTTTTTTCTATGGCCATTACCCTGGATTAGACCTCCCTCATTGCCTGTTGCCTACATAAACTATTGCTATCCATTTCTAGTTCCCGTTTCTACCCACAAGTCTTTCCTCCCTCCAGTCCATGACCTTTCATTTCACTCCAGCTCAAAACTTTTCATGATTCTAACTGCCTGAAATATAATAATAATCCCAATCCTTATAATGAATATTAATACATTCTACGAAATACCCTTGGTTGGTATTTCTAGGTTATAATTGTCAATTATCCTTTTCTCTCACAATTCTTTGCTTTAATAAGACCCGCATGACTCAACAGTCCTCATAGAACCTCTGCATTTTTTCACCTCTGATATTTGTTCCAAATATTACCTCTGCCCTTCCATGATCCCTACATTCTTGGTACTCACCATATGTTGACTTACTGAATAAATCAATCCCTCTATCTTTTGAGGTCAAACCTATGGCAACTTTTCCATAGAAACTTTGCCAGTCCCTCCAGTCAGAATACTCTCTTCTTCCTCTAACTGCTTATTGTACTTGATAGTTCTGTTTTAGTATATTGATTATTCTATTTTAGTATATTGATTATATTACCCAAACCCACTGCCATCAAACTGATTCTGACTCACAGCAACCATATAGGACAGAGTAGAACTGCCCCATAAGGTTACAAGGCTGTAAATATTTATGGAAGCAGACTGCCTCATCTTTCTACCACAGAGCAGGTGGTGGTTTGACCACTGTTAGCAGCCCAATGTTTTAACCACTGCAACACCAGAGTTCCTTCTCATATAACCAGTTGAGTACAACTGCCCTCCTACTAAATTGAAAGCTTATTTTTGGCTAAGACCATTGTTCATTCATTAAAAATTCTCTTATGGCACCCATTAGATAGGTTTAAGGTGATTGTTGAAGCTAGGATGAGGGTAAAGTATGTTTTTGTGATGCTAGTACATGTGGGTTGTGTGTGTAATAGTGGTGACATGAAAGTCTCAATAGCATTTCCACTTGTGTAAAAACTCACACTGTTTTTTAAGTTATATTTTCCATTTTTTTGGCTAACTAAATTTCCCAATCAATCCAATTATATGCAACAAATAGCTCTGAGAGCATAAATACAAGTTATATAATTATTCAAATCATCACCCATTAATGCCCAAAGTGGTTGGTTGAGGTACTGGGTAGGAATCAAGAGCAATTGATCTAATTAATCCCCATGTCCTAAACCTTATTTGCACAGACTTTTTCCCAATAAGCATGACCCAAACACTGCTGAAAGAATTGGTTAGCATCTAGGGTCAGTAGAGCTGAACACTATAACCAGATACTTAAAGTATAGAACACAGGTTTCTATATTCAGATAAAAATATCAAGTCATATTGTAAAGTCAGCATAAATGAAACCTTCATCAGCTACATAATTGTAAAATAGACATTTTCCAGGATTGTATTTATCCATAGATAGATAACATGGCATCCTAAAATTTACCATTGTTGTTGAAAATGGGTATAAACTAACATAGAATCAAAAAATGTAGTGAACAACTCAAAACCCTTCACATTTTATTTCTGAAGAAGATGTTTCCTTTGATTCAGACATGTGTGTACTTCTTGACATCTTTAGTATCTTCTGAAATGTATTTGGGGAGAGGGGTAGGAAAAAGTACAACCCATTATTAAAGAATTTAAATTAGATATAAGATTAAAATATAATTTACTCTATAGCAACCAGAAGATAGCTTTTGATTTAACAAATATTAATTATGAACAAAAATTTTAAAACTCTTTCATTTGGAACATATATTTTAAAGGAAATTAAACATTACAGGGGCTATTTGCTTTCTGTAATGTTAATACCATGTCAGTTCACAGCACATCCTGCTATTGTAGAGTAAATCAAAACAAAAGCCAGGAAAACTCAGGGGCCAAAAATATTGATGTATCCTTAGTGCAAGCCTGCAGGCTGCTGCGGAAATCCAGAACAACTGTGCTGAGAAGCCCAGGAATAATTTACACGAACATCCTCCCTTCAAATCTGTGTTTAAATCAAACCAAAGTAGATTTCAGTCAGCCAGTCCTGCCTTATGAAAATTATGTGTATGTATTCCATTTAAATCTACTTTTTTACCTGCTGCTAAATCACTGAAATTTTTACCAGAATTACACATTAAATATTGCAAGAAATGTATGTAAGTGACAATTCAAATTATACCAATTTTGAATCTATAATGTTGATAGGTTAAAGCAAATAGGATGTCTTACAAAACAACAGACAAGACAGAGAGTGAAAGAATCAGAGAGAAAGAGGGAGACAATAAAAAGAGAAAGAGACAAACTACAATTCACTACAGTTCAAAATAACTGAAATTATTTAGCTCACAGAGAAAATGGTCAAAGCATGATGCAATTACATATTGTGGTAGTTACAGTTATGTCTCAACTTGTCTGGGCCTGTTTTTGAGTGGCTGGGCAGCTGGATGTAGTTATTCCCTATAATGAGACTGGTAATCAACTCCATGGTAGAATTTGCTATGAGCAGCTGAGTAGCTGCCTTATGGATGTGGTCTGCTTCGAATATATAAGACAACACTTTGAGAAAGGTCTTGAGGTTTTTGGTGTGTTTGGACCCTGCATGTAGCCTAATCTTCATTCAGCAGCCTGTTGTGTTGTCTGTCGATCTTGGGACTGTTTCTGGACTTGAACTAGTGGCCTGCCATGTTGCTTGATAATCTTGGGACTATACCACTTTACTTGTTGACTTTGGGTTTGTCAGCCTCAGAAGCCAGCAGCTGCCTGAATTAAGAGAAGCCTCCAGCTTCAGTAGGCCAGGAGCAAGAGGTAGAACAGAAGTCTAAGGTTGAGGGGCCTTCATCCAGCCCATAGAACTGTCCCTTTGTACTTGGACTTCTAGTCTCCTAAGCTGTAAGAGAATAAATCCTTATTTGTTAAAGCCACCCATTTTTGGTATTTTCTGTTAGAGAAGCACTAGAGAACCAAAACACATACATGTGCTGTTGAGTTGGACCCAAATCATAGCAACCCCTCCTTGGGTTTCCGAGGCAGCATCACTACAGAAGTAGATTGCCCCATCTTCCTTCTGAGGAGTGGCTGTTGGGTTTGAACTGCCAGCCTTCTGGTTAATAGTCAAGTACCTTAGGCACTGTGCTACCAAAGCTCCTAAACACATGTATAAGAAATATTATATAATAGACCATCAATGAACTTGAAATAGATTATCAAAATAATAAAAATTAGTTTTTCTACCTATTATCTTGAGAGATTAAAAGGAAATATTTTATTACAAGCTGGTTAGTCAGAAGCATTGTAAATTATCTTTTAAATAGACATTTGGAAAGAGAAGAATTTATTAATTCAGAAAAATATAGTAAAGATTATTATATATTAGGCCATGTTTTTAAAAAATTATGACCTTGATACAGAGAGTTACATACAGAATTAATGCCTTACCAGGAAGAATATAAATCTAACTATTCTTTAGGCTCTGTTGACATTTATCCATTTAATTTGATTAATGTGTACAGTCACAATGAATAATTTAGACTTTTTACTTTGTTGAAATTAAACACATAATTTCTACTTCTCTACTGTGTTCTTATCTATAAAGTTACAATATTTATTTTTAACTTAACTCTTCAATGACCTCATAATACTCTGCTCTTTGAGCCATTCTGAAACAAAAGAGTGAAACTCATTTGTTCTAAATGGGAAGAATGCTCATTCCTTCAATATGCTATTTTGGTATAATGTAAAGTACATTGTGGCTTTGGAATAGTACAGACCTGTGCTCAAATCACACCCTGTCTAGGTAAGTTAGTAAACGTCTCTCAGCTGGTTTCTGCAACTGGAAAATGGGGACACGAATTAATTGGATAAGGCAGTTGTGAGAACTGGATGGGATAGGATATGTGAAGCACCCTGCATAGAGCTTCCACATCACAGTCATTAAAAAATATATTATTTCTTCTCTTTTGTTCCTTGTCATGTGTTCTTTTATGTAAGAATGTGAGGTAAAAAAAATGTTGCATGAACTGAAACTTTGTTGCAGTACTGTTTAAAAATCCTCAGGAAGGGACATGCCCAGAAACAAGACAAAGAATTTCCTCTGGGAGAAATGCCTCTTGTGAGCCACTTCATAAGTGAATGAGAAGAACCCAGATGTAGAAACTGAAGCTCAGAGAGGAAACAGGAAGCTGCAGAAGGTCCCACAAAAGATAAAATTTAGGAATCCTATCTCTCTCCACCATGTTACATGGTAAGGAGACCATTTAAAAACTCAGCTACAGGAAAAATAACAGGCAGTGGTATTACTTCAAAATTAAATGTAAAGATATACATCATGGAGGAGGTGGACATGAGATGGTGTCCTACTAGGAAAATCTGCTAATTTCCTCATCAGCAAAATCTCAAAATCAATGTGAAAGAAATACAAACAGAATTCTGAACATCAAATGATAATTTAAAGGTTAGATTGAGTGCTGATTGGAATGGAAAACAGACCAATATTAGTGACTGGGGATAGAGAAGAGACAGAATGGTCCAAAGCTGAAATATGTGAATAGAGACACAGACAATGATGAGGAGGGAAAAAAAGTAAATAAGAAAGAAAGAACTTCATGGAAGCCACACAGCGATAATGACACAGTGTAGACAGATTGGGAGGAATTCAAGGAAGAGGACATTAGCTCTCCACTAATCAGACATTTCTACTGCACCAACCACCTCAACTCATGGACAAGTATCACTACCAACTTTTACTTCACTGAATCAACAATAGATGGTGAACAACCCCTGTTCATTCCAACTTCAGCTCCCCTTTGTGTCAAACAGACACTTGTACCCACATGCCCATAAATTACTCCACCAATCAGGAGATAGGTGGGGAATGCCTCAGTGCTGCCAGGTTAACCACCAAAAGAACACATGCTCCTCTACTCATCTGGACATACTGAAACCATCCAACACAAAATTGACAAATAAAAACAACTACTTCAAAATATCTTCAAGACAACAGACAACTTCCATTCAAACAAAGAAACAGGACAAGATAGGTGGAGAAAGTGATCATAATAAACTGGGAAATCTCCCTGAAGAAAAACAGGTAATAGAACTACCTGAGAAAGTTCAAAGGATACACACACACACACACATTTCACTGTTAACCAGAAGGCTGGTGGTTCAAACCTACAAGCCACTCCCTGGCAGGAAGACTGGGCAATCTACTTCTGTAGAGATACTGTCTCAGAAACCCGAGATTGAGTCACTATGAGTTGAATTGACTGAATGTCAGTGAGTTTGTTTTATATATATAACCTTCCAAGAACTCAAGATAACTATAAACAGAAGAAAGGAAAAGACTCACAATACCCTTGAAGAATTCAGGAAAATCATTGAAGAACAAAATGACAAAATAAATAGTCAATCAGAAATCATAAAAAAACAACAACTGGATATCTAGAGGATGAATACAAAAATTACAGAGCTAGATAACACGTTGGAAGGACAAAAGACTAGAATTGAATTGGCTGAGGAATATCCTAGCTAGAAGACAAATCCTTTGATACCAGCATGTATGGGAAAAAATCAGATAAGAGAATCAAGAAAAATGAAGAAAACCTAAGAGTTATTTGGGATGATATCAAAAGAAATGATATATGTTTAATTGGAATCCCAAGGAGCTCTGGGGGTACAGTGCCTAAGGCATTTTGCCACTAACCAGAAGGATGGTAATTCAAATGCACCAGCTGCTCTGTGGAAGGAAGATGGGGCAATATACTTCCATAAAGATTTACTGCCTCAGAAACCCAAAGAGGGTTGCAATAAGTTGGAATCAATTCAATGGCAGTGACACATTAAAGAACAATGAGGGATACACGAATCATCTTGCAACATGGGTGAACCTGGAGGACATTATGCTGAGTGAAATAAATCAATCACAGAAGGACAAGTGCTATATGAGCCCATTACTGTAAAAAGACAGAGAAGGGTTTGCTTGGGAAAGGGAACTCACCTAGTAGGTTACCGGGATGGGGAGGGAAAGAGAGGGATTAATTTAGGGCTAGTTGGGGATTACACACTGACATGGGTAGGGGGAGGGATATACGGGAAGGATATGTGACCACCATAATAACATTGGGAAAAGAGAGGACACCAAACTTTGCACATAAGACATAGATGACAGATGTTAAAATCAACCTATGTGTCCACAATACCACATTGCCATTAACACCAAACACTAGGCTATACAGATAAACACATAAACACCTGAGATGATGAGACAGGGGTCAGTGAGTAGAGGTATACTCTAGACCAAAGATAGACTCACCTGAGGCTTATCTTGTATAGACACCAGTGATACAAAATACCCGCAGTCCTTACAGAAACAATAGAAGACAGACACAGAGTAATCTCTCACAGAAATCCCAACACTATGGGAGAGAGATCTAATAGAGCTACTACCTCAGGACCATAGTACTGGGGTACATACACCAAATTCAAATGGCACAACAAAATACATAGAAGAATTGCTCCACATCCTATATTGGTGAGTAGTGACTTGGGTCTTAAAAGCTTTCAAGCGGCTATCTAGGATGCAGCTAATGGTCTCCTAGTGTCGGAAGTAAAGAAAAACGCACACAAAAAAATGGCCCTCAAGACCAGAAGAACTGGATGGTGCCTGGCTACCAAGGCCAACCACTCAGGAGAGGATCAAATCTGGAGATCCTGGATAGAGTGGGAGGGAAAATGTGGAACAAAATCCAAAAACTCAATAATGACCAGAATTACTGTGTCAGATGAAGTCTGGTGAGAATCCCAATACTATGGCCCTGAAATACATTTGGCGCCTGGAATAAAACTCATCCCCAGGGGTAGGCTCTCAGCCCAATAGTTAACAAGATGTACACGCAGACCATTCAACCCAGGATGCTGCACCCACACACTCAATGGTAATATGTCCCTTAAAGCAATAGACATGGGACACCAAAGGACCAAAATTCAAACTGAGGAAAGTCAGGACAAACAGGAGTGCGTAATTATGAGGGACATAAGGGAAGTGTTGCAGGGTAGAGAGGGGAGGAGACTGGGTTAGGGTTGGACATGGCGAATGGGGAATGAAACTAAATGTATGCATTACTTTGAACGTAAAACAAGCTCTTAAAATAAATAATAATAATAATAAAATCAATGGCAGTGAGTTTTGTTTTTGGAGTTTGATTTGACTCCCAGAACAAGTGGAGGTTAAAAAAAAAAAAGAAAACTGAGAAAACCATTGAAGACTTAACAGCAGAAAACTTTCCCAATATCATGAAAGATGAAATGATATCTATCCAAGAAGCTCAAAAACCCCATACAGGATAGACCCAAAGAAAGTCACCAAACTTATGATAACCAAACTTTCCAAACCCAAAGACAAAGAAAGAATCTTGAAAGCAGCTCAGGAAAAACAGAATGTTACCTACAAAGGGCAAGCAATATGACTAAGCTCTGATTCTCAGCAGAAATCATGCAGGTAAGAAGGCAATGGATAACATATACAAAATCTTGATGGAAAAAATTGCCAACCAAGATTATATATGCTGCAAAACAGCCCTTCAAATATGATGGTAAAATCAGGACATTTCCAGACACACAGAAATTAAGGTTCTTTGTAAAAATCACACCAGGCTTACCAGAAATACTAAAGGGAGTCATTCCAAAAGAAAACCTACAACAGAAGATTGTAACCTAAGATTAAGACTTGTGACAACACCACTGACAAACCAACCCAAGAAAAGAATTCTCAAATCTAAAATAAGCTTACAAAATGGAAAATAGACAGTCAGAGGAAAAAATCTGTAAACAGTACCAACTATAAAACAAATAGAGGGAATAAAAAGTATAATTACAAAACTTCCATATGGAGAGAAAGTCAATATAGAACAGAATATTTTAACCTTAAGGAGGTTTTAACCTTAAGGAGAATTTACTACAAGGTAACCACAAAGATAATTGATAAACCTTCTGACCAAAATAAGAAAGGGGAAAATCACAGATACTTATTAAGCACAAAAGCAACAATAATGAAGAAAATGGAAAGAAATCTTGATAACAAAATGAACTCAGCATAGAAAAACACTTGGCATAAAGAAACCATCAGCACCACCACCGCCACAACAACAACAAAAAAAAGATTGACAACAGTAAGTTCATTCATTAATAACACTAAATGTGATTGTATTAAATGCATCAGTCAAAAGAAAGAGCATGGTAGAATGCATAAGAAACCAAGACCCATTAATATGCTGCCTACAAGGGACTCACCTTAAACACAAAGATAAAAATAAAATAAAAATCAAAGGATGGACAAAAATATATCAAGCTAATGGCAATAAAAAAAAAAAAAAATAGGAGTAGTGATATTTCAGATCAAATAGGCTTCAAGACAAAATCCAGCATAAGAGATAAATAAGGGTATTATATAGCATAGTCCCTAAGGCACTTGACTGCTCACCAGAAGGCTGGTGGTTCAAACCCACCAGCCACTCCTCGGAAGGAAGGTTGGGCAATCCTACTTCCATAGTGATTCTGCCTTGAAAACCCAAGGAGGGGTCGCTATGAGTGGGGGCTGACTCGACGGCAAACAACAACAACATGATATAAAAGGGTCCATAGACCAAGAGGTCATAATGATAATAAATATCTATGAACCCAATGAAAAAGCTCCAAAATACATAAAGCAAAAATTAACTAAATTGAAAGGAGAAATAGACAACACTACAATAGTAGTAGGAGACTTAACACATTGATTGCTTTCAACGAAGAACAGAACAACTAGAAAAAAACTCAACAAAGATACAGAAGATCTCAACAACACAATCAACCAACTTGACCACATAGATATATACAGAGTACTCCACCCAACAAAAGCACAATACACATTCTTCTCCAGTGCACATGGATCATTCTCCAGAATACACTCTATGTTAGGCCACATATCAAGCCTCAATAAATTTAAAAACATTGAAATTCCACAAAGTATCTTCTCAGATCTCAATACTCTAAAGTTAGAAATTAACAATGGGAAGACCCCTGAATAACACTCTGCAAAAGAACTACTGGGTAACAGAAGAAATAAAAAGTAAGATAAAAAAAAATTCTAGAAACAAACAAGAATGAAAATACAACATACCAAAACCTCTGTGACACAGCGAAAGAATCAGTCAATTTATAGCAATTAATCCACATATCTAAAAAAGAACAAAGACTCAAAATCAACACCTTAAACCAGCAGCTCCAAAAAAAGAAAAAGAGCAACAAAAGAAGCCTTCAGTCTCCAGAAGAAAGGAAATAATAAAGATCAGAACAGAAATAAATGAAACAAAAAACAGAAAAACAATAGAGAAAATCAGCATGACAAAAAGCTAGTTATTCTAAAAGATTAACAAATTTGACAGACGACTGGCAAATTTAACCTAGCAAAAGAGAAAAGATGCAAATAACCTGACTAACAAATGAAATGAGTGACATGACAACAGAACCAACTGGAATAAAAATAATAGTAACAGAATATTACAAACAACTATACTCCAACAAATTAAAAAACCTAGAAGAAATGGACAAATTCCTAGAAATACAAGACCTACTAAATTAGCACAGATTGAGGGAGAAAATTCGAACACACCCATCACAAAAGAAGAAATTGAGCAAGTAAGTCATTAGAAAAAAAATAAAATAAAATAAGCTCCCTACAAAAAAAAGTCCTGACCCAGATGGCTTCACTGAAGAATTCTATCAAATGTTCAGAGAAGAGATGACACCTATCCTACTCAAGATGTTCCAGAACAGAGAAAATTATGTCATGCTCCCAAATTCACTCCATGAAGCAAGCATAACCCTGATAAAAAAACGAGGCAAAGTCATCACTAAAAAGGGAAACTAAAGGCCAATATCTTTCATGAATATAAATGCAAAAATCTTCTACAAAATCTTCAACAATATAATCCAACACTATCCACAAAATGATACACCTTTACCAAGTGGGACTCACACCAGATATGCAAGAATGGCTCAACACTGGAAAATCAAGCAATGTAATCCACCACATAAATGAAACAACAGAACTACAGGATCATATCAACCAATGCAGAAAAAGCATTTGATAAAATCCAGCACCCATACCAAATAAAAACTCTCAGCAAAATAGAAATAGAAGGGAAATTCCTCAGTATAATAAAAGGCATATATATAGAACCAACAGCCAACATTATTCTCAATGGAGAGACTCAAAGGATTCCCTTTGCAAACAGGAACCAAGGGAGGATGCCCTCTGTCACCACTTGTATTCAACATTGTATTGGAAGTTCTAGCCAGGGTAATAAGGTAAGAAAAAGATATAAAAGGCATCCAAATTGGCAAAAAAAAAAAAAAAAAAAAAAAGTCATTGCTCTTGAGTCAGAACCTACTCACAGAGACCCCTCCTTGGGTTTATGAGGCAGTATCACTGTGGAAGTAGATTGCCCAATTATCTCTATTTGCAGATGACATGATCCTATATATGAAAAACCTGAGTCACCAAGAAAACTACTGCAACTAATGGAAAGTTTCAGCAAAGTGGCAGGATACAAGATCAACATTAAAAAAAAAAAAAAATCAGTTGGATTTCTCTGTATCATCAAAGAAATCTTGGAAAAGGAAATAAGGAAAACAATACCATTTACAAAAGTTACTAAGAAGATGAAATACTTAGGAATAAATCTTACCAGGGACACAAAAGACCTAAAGAAAACTACAAAATACTACTATAAGAAACAATTAGAGATCTACATAAATGGAAGAATATCCCATACTCATGGATAGGAAGATTGAACATTATGAAAATGTCAATTCTACCCAAAGCAATCCTAAAATTTCAATGCAATGCCTATCAAAATTCCATCAACATTCTTTTAGGACATGGAAAAAAATCACTAATTCTACATGGAAAAGAAAGACAGTATAAATAAGCAAAGCACCGCTGAAGAAGGAAAACAAAGTAGGAGGTCACAAACTTCTGGATCTTAAAATCTATTATACAGCCACAGTAGTCAAAACAGCCTAGTATTGGTACAATGATAGTCACATAGACCAGTGGAACAGAATTGAGAGTACAGAAATAGATCCATCCACCTACAGATAGCTGATCTTTGACAAAGGGCCAAAACCCATTCAATGGGGCAGTGATAGTCTCTTCAACAAATGGTGCTGGCAAAACTGGATATCGATTGCAGAAAAATGAAACAAGATCCATAACTTACAGAATACACAAAGACGAACTCAAGATCGGTCAAAGACCTAAATGTAAGACCCAGAAATATAAAGTTCATCAAAGATAAATTGGGTCAAAGTTAGGGGCCCCAATTCATGCTATAAATAGACTATCAAGTATAACCCCAAATGCCCAAGCAGAAAAGAAACTAGATCACTAGGATCTTCTAAAGATTAAGTTCCTATGTACACAAAAAGACTTCTCCAAAAGAGTAAAAAGAGAACCTACAGATTGGGATAATGTATTTGGCAATGACATATCCAACAATGGACTTATTTCTAAAATTTATAGACAACTTCAACACCTCAACTTCAAAATGACAAACAGTCCAATTCAAAAATGGAGAAAGGGTATGAACAGACACTTCACCAAAGAAGATATTCAGGCAACTGACAAACACATGAAGAAATACTCATGATCATTAGCCATTGTTGTTGTTGTTATTATGTGCCGTCGATTCGGCCCCGACTCATAGCGACCCCTCCTTGGGTTTCCGAGGCAGTATCACTATGGAAGTAGGATTGCCCAACCTTCCTTCCGAGGAGTGGCTGGTGGG
>NW_006922294.1:1002669-1005367 GCF_000298275.1 Orycteropus afer afer | reverse complement strand
CCGAGGAGTGGCTGGTGGGTTTGAACCACCAGCCTTCTGGTTAGCAGTCAAGTGCTTTAGCCACTATGCTACCAGAGCTCCTGCATAGAGATGCAAATCAAAACAACAATGAGATATCATTCCACACAATGATAACAGCAAAGTTCAACAAGGCAGAAAATAACAAATGCTGTTGAGGGTATGGAAAGATTGGAATTCTCATACACTGCTGGTGGAACTGTTAAACGGTACAACCACTATGGGAAATGGTATGGCGCTTTCTTAAAAAGTTGGAAACAGAAATACTATTTGATCTAGCCATCCTATTACTAGGAATATATCCTCAAAATGTGAGACTTGAAACATGAATAGATATATACACACCCATATTCATTGCAGCACTATTTACAATAGAAGGAAACAACCGAAGTACCCATCAACAGATGAATACATACCTGAACTATGGTACATACACACAATGGAATACTATGCAACATTAAAGAATAATGAAGAATCAGCAAATAACCTCATAAGGTGGATGAACTTGAAGGACATTATGCTGAGTAAAATAAGTAATTCAAAGAAGGACAATTATTGAATAAGTCCATTATTGTAAAATATCAAGGAAAGGTTTACACAGTGAAGGTAATTTTCTTTATTGCTTACCAGGGAAGAGAGTTGAAAGGAAGGGAGGGAAAATAGATGGATAATTAAGAGAAAGATTTGATATGGGTGAAGGATTTTTTTTTTAATATTTATTATGATTTGGGTGATATTTTACAAGGCAAATTCATTTTCCATACAGCACTTCACATACACTTTGTCTCATAACATTGACTGCAATTTCCCACAATGCAACAGCTCTCTTCTCACTTCCTCCCCAAAGTTATCTCTTCCCTATTCCTTCCCTCCCATGCACTCCTGTCCCTCAAGCTATCTCCCTGGTGAAGGGATTTAAAATAATAATAATAATAATAAAGAAAAATATTAAAGAAAAGAAATAAGATTAACCATTAGTTGATAGTTTTTGAAGTTAGGTTATGGGCACATAGGGGTTCATTTTACTAGTCTTTGTTTCTGTTTGAAATAATTTATAATACATTTTGAAATGTGAAATAAATATATGAATAAATCCTCAGAAAAGAAACACCACCATCTTTGGATCTGTATAGCATGTTTTGAAGTAAGCCTTACAGTTATTTTTCCTTGAAAAATCTTTATATCTTGGCAGGTGGGTCATAAGAGAACTTAAGACATCACCTTATGGATAAGTCTTAATTGTCACCATCAACTCCATGTCAAGCATTGTGGTCTCCTGAAAGTGGTATTCACCATTAGAAATCATTTCAATACTTCACAAAATAAATGAGTATGTTCAGATCTGCTCACAGCATCTTCACTCCCAATGGTTAACTGGGTTTTTTACCCATTGGCATCTACACTGCACTGGTAAAGAATATCATTTTTCATCTGTGCTATCATTCAGGGAAGTACTAACTTTCCTTGATTGAGTTAGCACATTTCCTTTCACTGTGAAATTTGCACCTTTGGTTGTATTCTGAGAACCCGAACACAAACATCTCCAGCAATTCATCTCTAGTGTCTAATAACCAACTCAAAAATGGTCACTTCAGCTTTAAAGGGCTCTGCAATAGGAATTTCAAAGAAAAGGCATTTGAACCTATCTTCTAAAGCCAATACTAATGGTTCTACAAGAAGGAAGATACATTGGGTATCTTACCACTTTCACACTTTAGCAATTAAAAACACACACTTATAAAACATCACTTTTAAAATAAGATAATTGTGATTTAGCTTACTTTTAACTGCAGCATTAATTAATTTCACCCACCTTAAGGGTGGATGCACCTTAAATCCTTGATGATAACCTAAGGGCTTAGAAATTATGCCCATTGCATGTTGAAAGCTGGTATGGGCTTTTTAGAGGGTAGCATTTTGCTTATCATCTGGTTGCAAAAAGGTCATCCCAGATCACATCTGTCAGTACTTTTTCTAGAATCAACATGGTAGAAATAAAGCATTAAGAGAAATTTTCAATAGAAATGTCAGGAAAAGAATAAGAGATTTCTCCTATTTTTTCTCCCTGTGAAACTATTTCTAGGGAGTAGTGGCTGGATGCTGTAGAAATAGTTTTATTGGAAGAAAAACAGGAGAAATCTCTGATTCTTTTTCTCACATTTATTACTGGAACAAGTAAGGGATGGGGCCAGGCAGGAAGAGACAGAACAGGTAGGAAGTCATCAGGAACATCCTCCATGAAGAAAGCAAAAGGTCATTAAAAAGACAGAAAAGGAAGAAAAGACCAAAACAGATGTCAGAAGAAACTCTAAAACTTACCCTTGAACGGAGAGCAACTAAAGCAAATGGAAGAAATGACAAGATAAAGGAGCTGAGCAGAAGATTTCAAAGGGCAGCTCAAGAGGACAAAGTCAATTACTATAATGAACTGTGCAAAGACATGGAATTGGAAAGCCAAAAAGGAAAAACACACTTGGCATTTCTCAAGTTGAAAGAACTGAAGAAAAAATTCAAGCCTCAAGTTGCAAATACACCCAAAGCAGCAGGCCAGAAGAGCAGAAGAAAGGGGATTAAAAGCCAGGAAGCCAGACAGAGGTACAGTCAGCCACAGGGACCCAGGTGGGGGTGATACGAGAGGTCTCCAACAGCAAGACAAACTTGTCTGTCGGTTTGTCCTACT
>NW_006922294.1:1001478-1002264 GCF_000298275.1 Orycteropus afer afer | reverse complement strand
GGCTGGCGCAGGATCAGGCAGTGTTTCGTTCTGCTGTGCATGGGGTCGCTATGAGTTGGAAACGACTCGACGGCACTTAACAACAACAACAACAAGTTTCAATACTGAAAGATTCTAAGGGCAATATAGTGAATGATGCAGAGAACATCAAAAGAAGATGGAAGGAATACACAGAGTCACTGTACCAAAAAGAATTGGTCAATGTTCATCTATTTCAGAAGGTGGCATTTGATCAAGAATGAATGGTATTGAAGGAAGAAGTCAAAGCTGCACTGAAGGAAGTGGTGAAAAACAAGGCTCCAGGAATTGATGGAATATGCATTGAGATGTTTCAACAAACAGATGCTGCGCAGGAGGCACTCACTTGGCTATGCCAAGAGATTTGGAAGACAGCAACCTGGCCAATTTATTGGAAAAGATCCATATTTGTACCCATTCCAAAAAAAAGGTGCACCCACAGAATGTGGATATTATTGAATAATGTCATTAATATCACATGCAAGTAAAAATCTTACTGAAGATAATTCAGAAATGGTTGCAGCAGTTTACTGACAGAGAACTTCGGAAATGCAAGATGGATTCAGAAGAGGATGTGGAAAGAGAGATATCATTGCTGATTTCAGATGGATCTTGGCTGAAAGCAAAGAGTACCAGAAAGATGTTTACTTGTGTTTTATTGACTATGCAAAAACATTTGATTGTGTGGATCATAACAAATTATGGATAACATTGAGAAGAATGGCAATTCCAGAACACTTAATTGTACTCATGAGGAACCTGTACATA